>NW_026057582.1:92836719-92974588 GCF_023721935.1 Panthera uncia | reverse complement strand
AAAAAAAAAAAAAAAAAAAAAAAAAAAAAAAAAAAAAAAAAGAACTGCACTTGTGATGAGCAACAGGTGATTAAAATTAAAAAAAAAGTGATACTACAAGGTTGCAATCAGTCAAACTGAGAATGTGGAAAATTTGACATGACAACCCAGTTTCTTAAAGAAATGGATACCATGAAGAAAGGGGAAGAGAGGTTGAGGAGGGGAACTGTTAAGAGGGGGGCACCTGGGTGGCTCAGTCGGTTAAGCGTCTGACTTCGGCTCAGGTTGTGATCTCATGGTTCATGGGTTCAAGCCCCATGTCAGGCTCTGTGCTGACAGGTCAGAGCCTGCAGCTTGCTTCAGATTCTGTCTCCACTCTCTCTGCCCCTCCCCCACTCATGCTCTGTCTCTGTCTCTCCAAAATGAATAAATATTAAAAAAAAATAATAAATTTAAAAAAATAAAAATAAACTTAAAAAAAAAGAAAAATCAAGTTCCAAGAAATATCTACAGTATGATCCCATTTTTGTAAAAAACAAGACTATGTAAACCGTGTGTGTGTGTGTGTGTGTGTGTGTGTGTGTGTATGTCTTTGTATGAACATAGTAGAAGTCTAGAAAGACATATACCAAACCGTTAACAACTAAGGTTAGGGGTGGGGAGAGCGAAAGGCATAATGGCTATGAACAAGGACACTTTTTCTTTTTTTAATGTCTATTTATTTTTGAGAGAGCAAGAGTGAGAGCAAGAGCGAGACAGAGTGTGAGTGGGGGAGGGCAGAGACAGAGGGAGACACAGAATCTGAAGGAGACTCCAGGCTCTGAGCTGTCAACACACAGTCTAATGTGGGGCTCGAACTCATGAATTGTGAGATCATGTCTTGAGCCAAAGTCGGATGCCTAATGGACTGAGCCAGGAGCCCCTGAACAGTGACACTTTTACTTATGTCATACACTTAGGTATTGCTCAAATGTGGTACAAAGATATGTATTACTTTGGTCATTTTAAAACATCCTATAAACTATTTTTTAAAAAGCCTTGCTTTTGGCTATTTAATACTGTAACAGATTAAAAGGTTCAGATTCGGGGGCCTGGGTGGCTCAGTCAATTAAGCATCTGACTTTGGCTCAGGTCATGATCTCACAGCTTGTTGAGTTTGAGCCCTGCGTTGGGCTCTGTGCTGACAGCTCAGAGCCTAGAGCCCGCTTTGGATTCTGTGACTTCCTGTCGCTCTCTGCCCCTCCCCTGCTCACACTCTGTCTCTCAAAAATAAACATTAAAAAAAAGAATAAAAAATAAAAAAATAAAAGTTTCAGATTCAGATGGTTTCTCCTGAATCTGATTTTTATAACATAGTTTCTTTGTTAACATTGTTGTGGTTTTCTTGAAAATCAGTAACACTGAAAATAAAATCTCAACAAAAGCCAAAGTGTGATTAGCTTTCATAGTGTTTACCACTAGTATTATTTATATATTTATTTTTAATTTTTTTTTTCTAGTGTTTATTATTTTAAGAGAGAGAGATAGAGTGGGAGAGAGGCAAAGAGCGAGGGAGACACAGAATCCAAAGCATTCTCCAGGCTCTAAGCTGTCAGCATGAAGTCTGATGCAGGGCTTGAACTCACGAACCGTGAGATCATGACCTGAGCCAAAGTCTGATGTTTAACCGACTGAACCACCCAGGCACGTCCCATTAGTATTATTTAGTGAGGTGAGAGTAGTTCCTATTACATTTGCTGACACATTAAGAATATTTAATACTCTATTTTCAATAGTCTTCTATGTCAATACCATCTAACTGGAATCTTAGGTTTCAAGTACTTATGTGTAACATTTGGTATGTATATACTGAAGTTGATACATGAAGATAACAAAATACAGTACATTTAACAAAGGGTTCAAATTCACAACACAGTACATGTACTCACTTGAGAAATGTTCTTGGTCGACACCATTACTACTTCCCACTATATTACATAACTGTGCATTCGTTATCAAATTGTGCATCCCAAGGATAGCTATAAATATAGAAAAAGAAAGTTATTTTTATTTCCATCAGTTTTAACCATAAAGAATTGGTTTTTCAACCAAAAATTTCTGATTTTAACGTTTTCTGAACATTTTCCTACTCAATTAAAATACAGATTTTGCAGCCCCCAAAAAAGGAGACAATGTGATTAAAAAATCACCTACAATCCCTTTCTCATTAATACTCTTTTATTTTCCTCTTCATTTTGGAATTTAGATCTCCCACATTTCCGAATTCAGACCTACAACTGGAGCCAGACTAATCTTAAATGTTAATCTATGCTTAGCTCCATTTGGTAGCTAAGAGAGAATATTGAAATGACCTGTGTTTGCTGTTAATACTTCGCACAAGGTTTTAGGAACAGTGCAAGATAGATTTTCAACCTAACCGTTATTTTTACATTTGTTAACTTTCATGTTAATTTACATTCATATTTTAGTTAAGGGTAAAATACCAAAAGTATAGTTGAACTCTCATCTGTGAGATTAACTAGCATCCCTCAAAAATGACAGGATAGATAAATTTGGTTTTTGGTTTTGATACCCTTTTTGCACAAACATGGCAGAAGCTACAGTATGCCCCCAGCCCACTCCACCCTGATGAAAGCACCATTTACAAACACCTCAGTCCTGAGCACCCCAAGGAATAAGACACCTGCTGTGGCTGTAGACTACACTTTGTCCCTGTCCTGGGTCATTCCATAAGAACCATCACTCTTCTTTCACACATGTTAGCTCTTGGGGTTAGTTGGTGCTAAGATATCCCCATATGTCATATTTTTCTACCAAGGAAAATGGGTGTGTACTGAGGCTGGTGGGGGAGATACTTGTCCAGATAAGAAACTGGCAATGATGAAAACAACAGGGCGGTTTGGAGTGTTCCGTATATACTTAAGAAAAGATGGGAAAGTGGTGAGTATAAATGCTTTCCAGTTATTCATCTTGGGGTCCTCTTTTTCTTCAAAGTTTATTATTTATTTTTAGTAATCTCTACACTCCATGTGAGGTTCAAACTCACAATCCCAAGATCAAGAGTCGCATGCTCTACCGACTCAGCCAGCCAGACGCCCCTCATCTCAAGGTCTTCTGATAAAATGGGACAGCAGTTGATGCTGGAGACTCTTTTTCAATGCTTAGATAGGACAGCTTCTAGCTGAGCACCAGCTGATGAAAGATTTTTATAAAGACTTTCAAATATGGTAACATGGGAAAAGATGTCAAATAATACAATACATTCCGTTAACATAAAAAGTTCACCACTGACAGTATTTTAAAAACTGAAATCCTTTATGTCACATTTATAGTGTACAAAACAAAGCCAAATATGTGGTCACTGATTCAACAGCACTTTGCTAGGCAAAGGAAGCATCTGTATGACGTATACAGGGATGTGCTGGTACTCCCCTCCCCTCCACACTCATTCACAAATGTGTTTTAGGAGATACCTGCAAGGTCACACAATTCTGTATCAGAAGCACTTGTCAAAGCTTCTTCTAATTCTGGGTCAAGAGATACTTTTTCTTCTGGGAAAGTCTGTACAGGCTTCTGTTTAGGGATAAATATTTTCCCTGTAAAATAAAGCAGTTTGTTAATTCCAATACTACTGCTATGAACTAACTTATTACCATTTACTCTTCTAACAAAAATTATGAAAAGTACAATTGAAGCTGAAGGAAAAAGTCAACAAGATAAACAATTACAATAACATTTCATCTTCAATATGTATTATAAGTTTCCAGGGCAATGTTTGGCTGTACAAGTTGAAATGAAGAAAAAAAAAACACACCTGAGGAATTCTATTTGTGAAATTAAAAATAGGATCTTTTTGGAGTAATTATGAATTACTAAACAAATAGCAAATTAAAAGATGAATATAGGAATAAATTTTAAGAATCTATAAAACTTTAGAGAGATTTAAAAGACCCTGCAAAATCCACTTTTTTTTAATTATTATTTTTTTTAGTTCTTATTTATTTAAGAGAGACAGAACAAGCAGAGGATGGGCAGAGACAGGGGGACAGAAGATCCAAAGCAGGTTCTGTGCTGACAGCAGAGAGCCTGGCGTGGGGCTCAAACGCAAAAACTGTGAGATCATGACCTGAGCTAAAACCCAGAGTCAGACGCTTAACTGACTGAGCCATTCAGGCACCCCTCCACTTTTTTATTCTTAAGCAACAAGCTGTTACAGTCACTTAGGGGATGGCAGAGGCAACTTTGATTCCAGAAATTCAAGATCTAATTGCAAAGAAATTCCTGTATGTTCTAAGTGGTTTCGTGAAACTTTAGGTCACCGTTCATCTAAGCCTCGATGGAAACTAACAAGGGTTACCTGATAAGAAACTATTATGTGAAAATCAGTATTTTGTTACCATATGTCCAAAGCAAGATTGAAAACATGAAGAGAATGAGAAGTGATAATGACACAACTGCTGATCAAATAAGATGTACTCACATGGCAGAGCCTGAGTTACTAAGATTGCCTCCAGTTTCTCTCCCAGGACACAAAGTGATCTGGAAAAGGCCTATGCATAGATTCACAGATGTGCCAAAGAAACTACCAGAGAAATATGAAAGAATATGTGGCCTGATGGATCTATGCAGTGCTCTATCAAAAGAATGTGGGTTTAGAATCAGTGAGTGTTGTGTACTTCTTCAAGGTACACATCAATTAGTGTACCCATAAGGAATCCCACCACAATAGACTGCTCCCAGGACTCTGGCCAAAACTGTTCAGCTATTTTCTGCTAAGCCCATCTAAAGGATCTTAATTTCTGATATTGTATGTTTTTTATGTTTAGCATTTCCATTTGGTTCTTTTTAAAAAAATAGTTTCCATGTGTCTGCTGAAATTCCTCATTTGTTCATGTGTGCTGTCTACCTTGTCCCTCAGATTTTTTGGCATTTGTTACAGTTATTTTTAAAGTCCCTAGCTGATAACACCAGGATCTGGATCATGTCTGAGTCTTCTATTGGCTGTTATTTTCTTGAGTATGGGGCTATGTGTCTTATGATCTTTGACTACAAGCTAAGCATTTTTGTGTAAAAGTATGGCAGAAACTGAAGGAAAATCTGGCCTTTGTTGCAACTTTAGTTTGATTCAATTCCTCATTGGCCTCAAACATTTTGAATATAGGATCAGGACTTTCTCTTCAGCAAGGCCTTGTATTATAACCATGGTGAGGTTCTGGAGATGTCCTGAGCATCTTCCCTTTTTGAATGGTGAACTTTGAGAGATTTCTCTTGATATGTGGCCTAGGCCATCAGCTTTCTGGATGACTGCGGAGCTCTCTTTGTTTTCCAGTCCCATCCCCTAATTTTGGGGCCTTGGCAGATCTTTCAGGCCCTCTCGTCTTATCTGCTTTATACTCTGTGAAGTTGGGGTTGGCCTTAAAGGGATTTGTCCCACCCCTCCTGCCTCTCCCTCAGTCTCTCCCAGCTGAAAACCTATGCCTCAGGAATTTTCTCTCTGCTCTACTTTATTGCGTCTGTTCTTGTAGTGTCCCTGGTACTAAATGAAGACCTGCAGGAAAGAACTGGGGGTGCTGCACTGTCCAATACGGTAGCCACTAGCCACATGTGACTATTTAAATTTAAATTAATTAAAATTAGAAATTCAGTTCCACAGTCACAGTTCAAATACTTGATAGCTACATTTAGTTAGATGGAGCTACCACACTGGTTAACATAGACACTGAATATTTCCATCATGGCAGAAAGTTCTAGTGGACAGCACTGCTCTAAGGCTTCTCTGGATTCTAATCTATCATCCAATCCATACACAGTCATTAAAAGTTTGTTAAAAGTAAGGCTGATTTCTCCTTACTCCTTTCTATGGTAGTTTTCTGTTTTTCCCTACATTTCATTCAGAAAAGAGAGAAGTGGGTCATCAATCTCAAGAAGGGTTTGCCACTTTCTAGAATCATTTATGTTTTGTGTCCTCAAGCTCTCCGATAGCTTTTTAAAAACTATAATAAATGTACTTAGGGGCACCTGGGTGGCTCAGTCAGTTGTGTCTGACTTTTGATTTCAGCTAAGGTCAGGATCTCACAGTTCGTGAGACTGAGCTGAGCCCCGAGTTGGGCTCTGTGCTGATAGCAGGGAGCCTGCCTGGGATTCTCTCTCTCTCTCTCTCTCTCTCTCTCTCTCTCTCTCTCTCTCTCTGCCCCTCCCCTGCTCACATACATGCATGTGTTCTTTTCTCTCAAAATAAATAAATAAACATTAAAAAAAAACTGTAATAATGCACTTAGACTGCTTGTTTGGGTTGGTATGTAAGAATAATAGTCTCTTGCAACTTTATACATCTTAGAAGTCTTTCTGGTCAAGTATTTTCTTATTTAAAAAATTGTATTTGGCCAATTTATAGTGTATTTGTATCAGTAAGGATGTTTTTTTGTTTCCTTTTTAAAGTTTATTTGTTTATTTTGAGAGAGAGAGAGAGAGAGAACAGGGGAGGGGCAGAGAGGGAGGTAAAGACAGAATCCCAGGCAGGCTCCACACCATCAGTGCAGAGCCCAACTCGGGGCTTGAATTCATGAACCGTGAGATCTTGATTTGAGCTGAGATCAAGAGTCAGATGCTTAACCAAGTGAGCCACCCAGGCACCCCAGTAAAGATGTTTTTAACTGCATATAACAGAATACCCAATTAAAAGGGGTTGAAACTGGTGCTTCTCAAGCTTTAATGTGCACCTCACTCACATGGTGATCTTTAAAGTACAGATTCTGACCCACAAGTCTGATATGGGATGAGAGTTAACTTAACTCCCAGGTGATGCCGATACTGAACTACAGACCACTTTAAACAGCAAGAGTTCCAACAATAAGTATTTTTATCATCTCAGTAACTCCACATGTAGGTGGCTATAGGGATGGTTCAGCAGCTCAGTACTGACATCAAGGATCTAGGCTCTTTCCATTTTTCTCTTTGGCTTTAATCAACATAGAAGCCTTTGTTCTCAGGCCATCAGTCTCAAGACAACCTTTGTAACACTAAGTATCAAGCCCTCAAGCAACAAGGTCAGGACAGGAAGGAAGGGCACAATTGTCAATTTTTATAAAGAAAACTTTTTATAACGTTTATAAGGAAAATTGTCCAGATTTCTCCTCTGGTGTCATGGACCAGCAATGGTCGTAGGTCCAGTTGCAAAGGTGGCATTTTCAGTCTATTTCAGAGACAGGTTGTGCCAGTAAGAATGAAGGGATTTTTGCATTGTTACTTAATAGGCAACTACAGACTGTATTCCAATATTGGACCAGCTGAAGTACACCTCTGTGCTCCCTGGATGCCCTGAACATTTCGCTATAGCTACACAGACACATTCTGCATATTTGTCTGCCTTCTGTGAGCTTTTCAGGGGCATGGTTTATGTTCTCTGTTTATCCCTGTATCCTTGCCTGGCACAAAATGGGCAAGACAATCTATTGAATAAATAATTTGGTGACGACCTCCAGTTCAATCACCTCATTTTATAAAGTCTAACTTAAATAACAGCAGAGTTAATACTAGAACACAGGAGTGTTTCTTCCAATAAACTGGTGGCTTTCACGTAAAAAAAAATTTTTTTTAACATTTATTTTTGAGAGAGAGCTAGAGACAGAGTGTAAGCAGACAAAGGGCAGAGAGAGGGAGACACAGAATACGAAACAGGCTCCAGGCTCTGAGCGGTCAGCACAGAGCCCAATGCGGGGCTCAAACTCATGAACCACAAGATGGTGACCTGAGCTGAAGTCAGACACTTAACTGACTGAGCCATCCAGGCGCCCCTAAACTGGTAGCTTTCAAATTAACTTTTTAACAGTAGACTTTTCCCCTCAAACAAATACCTCAAATATATAATGGCATCCATAACTGATCGTGTTAGTACCAAATTTTGGAATTCTGATGATTAGACAATCTTTTATTATTGGTTCACAGACAAAGGCAAATCCAAATCATTACATCCTGATAATTCCATAGCACTTTTCTCAGTGGTTGATAGTATAATTAAAGTAGCATACCATTCATGCCTTTAATTGCCATTTCAGGATAATTACATTTTCCTGAGCTTAGTCACTACATTTTCAACTGTCTATGGGAGGGGCTTCTAAAGATTGGCAGCACACTGGATTCACCTGTGGAACTTTAAAAAATTGTGATGTCCAAGTCCCAGAGATTCTGGTTTAATTGGTCTGGTGTGTGAGACATCTGGATTTTTATAAACTCTCTAGGGACCTTAATGCATAGCAGTCAAGGTTGAGAACCACTAGATTATGGTATTCACTTATGAAACAAAACTACACAAACTATCAAATAGCTGCCCATGTCTTATTCTAGGGACCAATGGAATTTAAAGCATTATAAAAATCTAAAATGTTTATTTTTGTAATCCTCATCTACATTCCATAGAGGCATTATTCATATCTAATTTTCCCATAAACTTTTGCCAAACTTATAAATACAAAATTAATCTCATCATAAAAAAAACAACAAAGCAAAACAACAAAATTTTGAGGGCTTATGGAAATTTTCCTGTGATATACAATTTTTCTATTTTATACAGCTCTGAAACAGTTTGGTACCTCAGCTGGTGCTCCTCTTTATAATAAATTCTCTGTATATAGAGATTTTTGTTGTAGAGGTATTTAGTCTATACGATATTGTTTTTAACAGTATAAAAATTAAGTACTTCATATTCCTTCAGGGTTAGCTTAACATTAATGCTGTAAGACTTGTATTTTAATGCATTTTTACAAAATCTCGTTATAGAAAAGTAACAGTAAATAAATTTAACTTCATAACAAAATAAGCTAGGCAGAAATGAAGTTTAATATTATGAGTACAAAACCTAAGGAGATCCCCCCAAATTAATTTATAGACTTAAACACTCCCTTTCAAAATCTCAGCTGACTTTTTTGCAGAAAATGACAAGGTGATGCTAAAATTCATATGGAAATCCAAGAGACCTAGGACTGCCAAGTAACCTTGAAAGAGAAGAACAAAACTGAAGGACTTACACATCCCAATTTCAAAACTTAATATAAAACTACTGTAATCAACAGTGTTATGGTGCATAAGGAAAGACATCTGGATCAATGGAATAGAAGTTGAGTGTCCAGAAATAAACCTTTTTTGTTAATGGTCAATTGAAGTCTGTAAGGGTACCAAGGCAATTCAATGGAGAAAGAACTGTAAATGATGCTGGGAGAACTGGATAACTACTTGCAAAAGAATGAAGTCAATCCCCTATGTCATACTTACCATACATTAATTACCATATTAATTCAAAGTGGATTACAGACCTAGATGTAAGACCTAAAACTCTAACACTCATAGAAACAGTGATAAGAAGGGTACCTGGGTGGCTCAGTCAGTTAAGCATGTGACTCTTGATTTCAGCTCAGATCATGATCTCAGAGTCATGAGATCGAGTCCCGTGTTGAGATCGAGTCCCGTGTTGGGCTCTGCACTGAGCGTCATGCTTGCTTAAGATTCTCTCCCTCCCTCCCCCCCCCCCCCCCCCTTGTGTGGGTTCATTCTCTCTCTCTCCCTCTCTCTTTCCAAAAAAAAAAAAAAAAAGCAGTAAGACTAAATCTCCATGACCTCGAGTTAGGCAAAGGATTTTTAGATATGGTAGTATAAGCACCAGAGAAATTAAGTAGATAAGTGGTTTCCTAGGGCTGGGAATAGAGTGAGGAATGAAGACTGACTGCTCATGGATACATACATGGGTTTCTTTTTGGGTGATGAAAATGTCCTAACCTGAAGACTGTGGTGATAGTTGCACAACTCTGCAAATACACCAGAGGTCATTAAACTATACTCCAAATGGGAAATTTTATGATGCATACTTAATAAAGACATTCAAAAAATGTACTAAATATAGGTTTTCTACCTGCCTGAGTAAACTTATATTCACCCCCTAAAACGTAAAGGAAAAAGATAATTTTCTGAGACGTACTGAATCATACAGCAGGTTTGTACTTCTTAATCAAAATCAGCTGTTTTCTGAGAAATACATTAGCAAACTGCTTCGATCCCATAAAACAGGAAATGCCTTTCTTAACATGTGTCCTAATTTAGTCTTTCATCAGTTAGACTTAAGTTAAAAATCTTAATGACCATGAGATGCTGACAAATATAATAGATCTTTATAATGGTTAGTTTGGTTTGCGCCCCAAAATCGTGCAAGATGAGTGAAATGATAGGTATTTTGTATGGTGGTGTTTTTTGCAGAGTAAGGAAATGCACAACAAATTTGATACTGCTTTTAAAAAAATTTTTAAACTTATTAGTATTCCACTTTATTATGGTTATCTTGATTCCTTTGTGTTTTTTCAAATCATGGATGATTTCTTTAAAGAATTCTCCATCTCATTCTGATAAAATGATTTAATATATATAAAAGAACTGGTATATAATAAACATAATAGACACATTAATTCTTTTTTAATTTTTTTATGTTTATTTATTTTTGAGAGAGAGATAGAGCATGAGTGGGGGAGGAGCAAAGAGAGGGAAACACAGAATCTGAAGCAGGCTCCAGATTCTGAGCTGCCAGCACAGAGCCCGATGTGGGGCTCGAACCCACGAACCGTGAGACCATGACCTGAGCTGAAGTCGGACGCTCAACCAACTGAGCCACCCAGGTGCCCCAACACATTAATTCTTTATTCTTATTTCCCCTGGAATTTCTTGCATGTGTGTGCATGTATGTGTGTGTGAGAGAGACAGAGACAGAGACAGAGAGAGATAGAGACAGTTTTCCAAGACAAACTAACAACCCAATAAGATTAAAAAACATAAAGCTCCAAGTATCTTTATCAGTAGTTCTTAAACTTCAGGGAATGGAAACTGGTTATGCATGGTATTTCTGAGAAAGTTCCCTAAGCGATTCTGATAATTACTTATTCAAATTGATAACCACTAATCTGGATGATTATAGTTCTGAAAAGATTAGTATGAGTTACCCTGGACTAATCTAATTGTTTTTCCTCTCCTTGAAATATGGTCAAAAAAGCCCTAACTTATAACTCTATCTATCTAAGTGACTTTAATTTCTTTATTTAACGTAACAAAGTCTAAAACTGCAACTTTAAAAAAAATGAAATGACAATTCTTTATACTGAGGCAAAATAAGACAATAAACAATGACTAGGTCAGAAAACATCTCTCAGACAAGTATGAAATGACATGCCCCCCCAACCCCCAAATGAAACAAAACAAACAAAAACAGAGCTATGACTCTTGGTTGCTAATGTTAGAACAGTTCAGTAATGTTTATGTAACTACAAATGACAGCTAAGGAAATAGAAGAAACCAAGATAAGAATTCATGTAATAGTGATTTAAATGCATGGCACTTACCCAAACTCATGTTTGTGCCAAGAGGGAAAAAAAAAAAGGGACGATCTTGCCAAGACCCTTGTTTTTGTCACCAATCAGTAAGAGATACTGTTAACCATGTTAACAATTTTATTGCCGGGACCTTTCTTCACTAGTCCTCATCTCTTCTCTTTTGCTGTGATATCAAGTTACAGCTACCACAAATGTTAAGAAATTATCTTAGTCATAGCTCCCAGCCTTGCTGAGTATATAAAAGGTATAATAAAAAGAAACAGAGATGGCTCCTATTTATTTCATTTCTACAGAGGTGAAAGGCCCCTAGCTAGCTAATTTTAGTGTTTGTTTAAAAGCTACCTGTTCCAGAACGGATTCTAAGCAATTAGGCCACCTTTTGATCAGATGCACATAAACTTCAAATCAACCAAACTCAAGAATGAAGGGCAGATCCTGGAAAGGCATTTTTATTTTCACCCAAAGACACATGAACTTACTCAATACTGCAATAAATGCTCATTTATTCAGCAAATGTTTAGTGAGTTTGTATATACTAGATAATGAGCTAGAAAGACACTGTACGGAAAGTAAGAGATCTTTATTTTGGGGAGATAGAATTCTAGAGACTTCCATCTGTGGCCAAAATGAAATAATAAAGACAGGATTTACCCACATGCCTGAAACCCCAAAATGGACAAGATATGTGAAAGAAGTTTTCAAGATACTAATAATCATCACACAACCAAGGGCAGCGATCCCAGAGAGATGAGAAACAAAGGAAGCCCTGTGACTGCTCAGCTTCCTACCTGGAGAAAGTGTCTAGCTGCAGCACAGGGAGCGGGAATCCAGGCAGGGCTGGGAGAACGTTCTGAACCGAGGAGACAGAGCTGAGGTCCAGAAAGACCAAAGTGGCTGTGCGAGGAGAGAGTTGCACAGAACTGGAGCTCCGGAGCTCTGCAGCGGGCTGCCTTTTCATACCCAGCAGAGCAGTACTCAGCCCATGTGTGTGATGGAACTACTTGGGGCCAAGGAAAAAACACCTGAAAAAATTACAGGTAATAGTGCCTGTTCTCATGCAGGGCTGAGAGTAAGACGTGTTCCCAGCAACCAGACTATAAAACCTCATCATTCATAGAGCATTGGGTAAGCAGCTCACAAGTTCCTGCAGTGGAGAAAAATTTAGCCCTAGACTGAATGAATACTGCTCCAGTCTCATCCAACAAATCTTAAAAACAAGTCCCTAGGGGCGCCTGGGTGGCTCAGTTGGTTGAGTGTCCGACTTCAGCTCAGGTCATGCTCTCACACTCCGTGGGTTCAAGCCCCATGTCGGACTCTGTGCTTACAGCTTGGAGCCTGAGGCCTGCTTCAGATTCTGTGTCTCCCCCATTCTCTGCCCCTCCCCTGCTCATGCTCTGTCTCAAAAATAAATAAAAACATTTAAAAAACAAAAACAAAAACAAAAACAAGTCCCTAAAAATCAAACTGTTTCCAAGTGACTTAATCATGTCCCAGAAAGAAACTCAGGAATATTTACAGGGAAACCAAAATATCCAGCACCCAACAAGTTAAAATTCATAATGTCTAAATCCAATTAAAAAAATAACCAGAATGTAAGAAGCAGGAAAATTCCATCCATAAGCTAGGAAAAATAATCCAATATAACTGACTTAATAATGACAGATGTAAAATTAGCAAGTAAGGACATTAAAACTGTTATTATAATTATATTTCATATATTCAAAAAGTTAAGCAGAGACATGGAAGATATGGGGGAAAAAGGGAACAAAGAACTGATGAGACAACAGAAAAGATATTCCATACTAGCACTAACAAAAAGAAAGTAAGATTGGCTATATTAATATAAGACAATGTAGATTTCAGAGTAAAGAATACTTTGCCAGGGGTAAAAGAATACCAGAGTAAAGAATACTTTACCAGGGGTAAGGAAGATCACGTCATTGTGACAAAATGGTCATTTCATCAGGAGGACTTACCAATCCCTAAACGAACAAAAACTAATAACAGAGCTGCATAGTATATGATTCTGGAACAATTAATTGCAGTATTCTATATAGTATGTAAATTATACACTAAAATGTTGGAGGCAAAGGAATATGCATTCCCTGGGTATGGTTATCCAGGGGAAAGTTTCCATAAAACGAGGTCTTAACATGAGTGACGAACGATCCATCTGGCTAACTCCTGACCCCAAAGGAATAATGAGTAAATCATTCAAAAAGACAGTGATCGGTCTGAAAAGGAGACACCAGTCTGTGTTACTAAACTTAAGCAGCCCACTTCAAATACCAGCTTCATTGGTGGGGAAGAGCACTTTATACAGTGTCGGAGACGACCACTTTATATAGGTGCATATAAGGGAAGTTTAGATTTATAAGACATGAATACAAAAGTAAGAGCCCATCTTTATCTTCAAATTAGTGGCAACGAATTACCCACTGGCAGTTACATAAGCCTGTTGATTCAGGCAGGTTATAATCATGATCTTTTTGGTTTATAAAGGGATGAGGTCTGCCTTTTCTCCAAAGAAATCATGTACGCAGCAAGGTGAGGGAAACCTCTTTTAGTGTAAGAGTAACTACATTAAGTTTCCTGGAAAGCTGATATAATTATGAATAAATAACTTGGAAAGCGTATTAAGAAGTTTTTAGTTTAAAACAATAAGGTTAAATTCACCTTTAGTAACAAGCAGGGAAAGGTAGGGCAGGTGGGATTTGTGACACTAAAACCCAAGGGCATTCCTTTCTCAGGGAGGGGAAGGAAAAACAACAAAAAGCATAGATGGCTCTTCCCTAAGGGCCAACAGGGAGAACAGGAGGCTCTGGGAGGAATGGAGGAGCCCTATCTGGGTGAGTCAGTGGCTCAAATGGAATTCTCTGGTGCACCTGAATGTAGTATACAAGGTGCAGCATGGCTCTGGTTCATGTGTAAAATAAGGGACACTTGGGGGACAAAACTCAGGCTAGGTAAGGGTGAAGGGTGATACTAGAAATGCAGAGGAAGACTCCTGGCAAAGAAAAGCAAAATGAGAGTCGGTAAGAAATATTAAAGAGTAGGGCAAATTAGTTCTCCAGGAGCCAAATTCATGGCGAAGATCTATGCCTCATCTATCCTGGAGACAGAATATTCAAGATACGTAAAAATATAATGGGAAATGCTAATCAGCTATATAGCCAGCACTCTGCATTTTCACTGTTTTCAGGAATGAGAAAGAATAGGATGAACACTCTCCTTCACCCTTGTCTTGGTCTCTACCACAGTTACGTGTTTTGTAGAATTTCAAGGAAAAAGAGGTAAAAAGCTTCCAAACATTTTAATATTATGTTTTTAAGTAAAAGGAATGAATATTGGAATGTTGTTTAAATTTTCTTAGGTGCTTAGTTTCTCAACATTTTGAACACAGTAGACTCGTAAGAAAGGCATTTTCTTTAATACTTGCCAAGATTACTTGTTACCATATCATACCTAGCACGAGCTTATTAGATTTAGATGAATTTAACAGATGCATATATGCATACTGTGAATTCTACTGTAATGATGCACTTAAAAACAATCCTTAATACATCTTTTGTTAGCTATCCCTTACTAGCTGCTTAAAACCTTTGTTTTGCTATTAATAAAACTACACTATTGGGGCGCCGGGTGGCTCAGTCGGTAAGCGTCGGACTTCAGCTCAGGTCATGATCTCACGGTTCCTGAGTTTGAGCCTCGCATCGGGCTCTGTGGTGACAGCTCAGAGCCTGGAGCCTGCTTCAGATTCTGTGTCTCCCTCTCTCTCTGCTCCTCCCCCACTCATACTCTCTCTCTCAAAAATAAACAAACATTAAAAAAAAAATAACTACACTATTAAAAGCAGAACATTTACTAGTGTAGGACACAAAATGTTCCCCCAAATGCATCTAGGATTAATTCCTTCTTCTCAGACGTTGGCATACACTTTCAATTTGTAAAATGTACAATTATAAACATTTCCCAGATCACAAAATAAAATTACTCATTTATCTATATATAACCACTCTCAAGAATCCTTTTTAGTCTGTGATGTCTTTTTAAAACATTTTGAGGGGTGCCTGGGTGGCTCAGTTGGTTAAGTCTCAGACTCTCGATTTTGGCTCGGGTCATTATCTCACAGTTTGTGAATTCAAGCCCTGCAGTGAGCTCTGCACTGACAGTATGGAGCATGCTTGGGATCATCCCTCTCTCCCTCTCTCTCTGCCCCTATCCCACCTGTGCTTGCTCTCTCTCTCAAAACACACACACACACACACACACACACAAAACACAAAACACAAAACACAAAACAAAAACAAACGAAAACCAAAAAACAAACCATTTTGAGATGATCTAGAAAAACAAAATTTGGCATGAGTATACAGTTTCTGTCCAAAGAAAAAATCCTGTAATGTCCAATTTTCAGTTTTACGTTGATTCCCTTTGGTCACACCAATTCTGTGTAATTTTACCTCCACAAAGAGGGCGTGTCTTTCAGTGAACAAGTATAATTAATCATTTAATTAGTCTCAGAATAGGAGAAGCAGTCAACTTTAATGATTGGATAATCCTTTTAGTGGTTCCCAATTTTTTGCTTAAAAAAATGAGTGGTCATCTTTTTCAATCTTTGACAATAATTACAATGTGAGATCACTGTGTGATTTTGGCACATAACTTGGAACTAAGGGACATCGCTATAACATGCACTGGCAAAGACAGCTAATACTGTCATTGGGCACTGAATTCTGCAACATAGCATCTCAGTGTAAAAAAAAATTTTTTTTTTAAGTTTAGAGATTAATGGCAGATTTTACATGTTCTAACTAGTCCAAGTACACAAAAAAGTAAAATACTTGCCTTAACAGGTTTGCAAACTTTTTTAACATAAAGAACCAGGAGAACCTCTACTGCCTAAAAGCATCCTCAATCTGAAAATCTATCTCCTATGAAATAAGCTATTAAGAAATTTGGGACTCAATCTAGGTATTTAGGATAAAAAGTCATAGGAGAGGCATCTTAAAAATCTTAAAAAAACATATACCTTAAAAAGAAAGAAAAGCTTTGGGATGTTCAGAGCTAAGAAGGCGATTCACATTTAGCTCAGTTGGAAGGTATGCTAATAAGATGTAGATGAATTCTTCTCAGGATCTTCTAGAAAGTGATCAAGATCTTGAGGATGAGACCCAAAGAAAGGGAGGCATATTAGTGACTAAGGATAACTAAAGCTAACTGATTTAAGGATGAGAGCCTAGGGTAGATTAGAGAACATGAGCTGGCTTTTAGCTCTACAGTATTTCAAAGTAGAGCTCTACAAAGAAAGTCTCCCAGTTGTTGAAGACTAATTTGTGCTTCTCCAGGTCTATGACACTGTAACATGGCTTCTAAGACTTGACCCACCCAGTCTAGGGTGGTAGTATTTGCTCCCATCACATGGATTCCTGAAATTCAAACCTCATTTCTGTGGTCCTGGACCACTCCTCCATGACAGAAATTAAAGTCCCTTGTTTGGTAATAACATCACACTTACGATCCTTTAAAATGACTACACCACCACAGAGGCACCTGGGTGGCTCAGCTGGTTAAGCATCCAACTCTTGATTTCAGCTCAGTTTATGATCTCACTGTTATGAGTTGCAGTCCCGTATTGGGCTCCATGCTAACAACATGGTGCCCGCTTGGGATTCATATTCTTTCTCTCTCTCTCTCTCTGCCCCTCCCCCCACTCACAGTCTCTCCCTAAATAAACTTAAAAAAAAAAATAAAATAAAATGACTACACCATAAAGGATTTTTATGGTGATTTCACTATACCCATTAACAAATCTGGTCCACACAAAAACTGTATGAATGAGGCAACGCAGATATTCAGCCTGTATGATGCCTTTTACATAAATTTCAAAACAGGCAGAACTAATTTATTGTATTAGAAGCTAGGATGGTTGGGCACCTAGGTGGCTCAGTCAGTTAAGTGTCCGACTCCTGATTTCAGCTCAGGTCATGATCTCACAGTTGTGAGACTGAGTCCTATGGTGGGCTCCATGCTGAGTATGGAGCCTCCTTTGGATTCTGTCCCTCCCTCTCCCTCCTCCCCCACCTTACTTGCACATGTGCAGAAACAAAGATAGAAAGAAGCTAGGATGGTGGTTACCTCTGAAAACAAAGAGAAAAGTGGGAAGAAGCCGGGTAGCGACTACATGGCAGTGCTCACTATATAATCCACCAAGCTATATCCTTCTGATTTGTGCATTTTCTGTAAGCATGTTATGCTTCAGGAAAAAGTTCATTATTTTTAAAAATGCTAGTCTTAGTCATTGCATCATAGCTGCCCATAAATAGTATTCAACAAAGCTACAAGAAGCAGTAAAAATAGTGAATGTATTATAAAAACTGACTATGAATGCAAAATTACCTGCTTTTTAACTCAACTACTTCTGTTTACTTCATACCCATCCAAAGTCTAAGAAATGAGATAAAAATTTTTAGAAGTTAGAAAATGGGGTGCCTGGGTGGCTCAGTTGGGTGAGCATCAGACTTCAGCTCAGGTCATGATCTCACGGTTTGAGTTAAAGCCCCACACAGGGCTCTGCACTGTAAGCTTTGGCTGCTCAGTCTCCCTCTCTCTGCCCCTCCTTTGCTCAATCTCTCAAAATAAATAAACATTAAAAAAATAATAATAAAATCTTTAAAAAAATATACAATTTTAGGGGCACCTGGGTGGCCCAGTCAGGTAAGCATCCAACTCTTCTTGGTTTCCGCTCAGGTCATGATCTCATGGTTTGTAAGTTCAAGTCACACATCCGGCTCTGTGCTGACAGCGCAAAGCCTGTTTGGGACAATCTCTCTCTCAAAATAAAATAAATAAACTTAAAAAAATAAAATAGGGGCGCCTAGGTGGCTCAGTCAGTTAAGCATCCGCCTCAGTTCAGGTCATGATCTCGCAGTCTGTGGTTGGAGCCTGTGTCTGGCTCTGTGCTGACACCTCAGAGCCTGGAGCCTGCTTCGGATTCTGGGTGTGTGTCTCTCTCTCTCTACCCCTCCCCCACTCATGCTCTGTCTCTGTCTCTCTCTCTCTCAAAAGCAAACATAAAAAAAAAATCAAAAATAAATAAATAAGTTATAAAAAGAAACAAAATTATTACACACTCCAGCTGAAGGAAGATACATCATTTTTTTTTCCTTGCCACCCATATTCCTTGCCTCTATCATTTCTCCCCTCTGATATTTTCTTGTTTTCCACAATTCTTCTCTACCTTCTTTCCTACTCCCTCTAATCCTCCAAGATCTTTCTCTAGGCAACTGGAGATTATGAAACAAGAGCATACTGGGAAGCTTCCTGGGTCAATTTAGGACAAACACGGCTCTTTCACATCTCTTATTTTCTCTTTTTGTCCTCAAATTCCTTATTTTTTTCTGCCATCTCTCTTCTCATATCTCTCCCTCCATTTCTACCTCCATTTGAGTCTATCTAAAACATACGTAACAGTAAAATGTGATCAACCAATGTTTATTCTCATAGAGTCATACTCTCCTGTATAAATAGGATTGAAGCTATAAGCACTGTGACGTTATAGGTATGGCTGTCTGGATGAAAGCATAACCAGTAGTCTTTTCTGTTATAAACACAAAGGAACTGACATTTTTGTTCATCTCTGTGATTCTCCATACTTCAAAACTATGTATTGGTTTTCAATCCTTTTTCTGGCCCTAAACATTTGAGGACAAGACATTCCCATCTCTAACAGTAGTGTGATGGTTAACGTTATGAGCCAATTTGGCTGGGCATGGTGCCCAGATAATTGGTCAAATATTATCCTGGGTGTTTCTGTGAAGGTGTTTTTGAATGAGACTGACATTTAAATCAGTGGACTTTGAGTAAAGCCATATGTGGTGAGCCTCATCCAATCAGCTGAAGGGCTTAACAGAACAAAGACTGATCGTCTCTGAGCAAGAAGGAATTCTGCTGGCAGACTGCCCTTGGACTTGAACTGCAACTCTTCCCTAGGTCTCTAGGCTGTCGGCCTATCCTGCAGATTTCAAACTTAATAAGCCTCCATAATCACACGTGCCAATACCTTAAAATAAATCTCACCCCCTCCCCAACACAGAGCCTTTTGGTTCTGTTTCTGTTTCTCTAGAGAACTCTAATACAAGTAGCTAAGATAATGATGCTAAACTAGAGATAAAGGGCTGAACTAGATAAACTAGTGAAAGAGCAAATGAGTTGGGGATGATGGATAATTTTAAAAAGGTTTAATGAAGACCTCGTGAATTACCCACTCAAAAATCATTCACTAGCCTTCCTCTGTTACAGAGGCTAGAATGCTAAAATGAATTTTCAAGTTTCCCTTGCCACTAAGGGGTAGCCACGTGACAGAGCTGTGGCCAAATTCCTGAGAAGGGCTTCCTTCCCAAATAAAAAGCTAAAGCCTAACTAGAAGAAAGCACTATGCTCTAACCTTCTTTCTGTCTGGATTACTAAGGATTCAGGTGTAAAAACAGTGCCTGGAAGAGGTAATCTGCAGATCCTGCAACCGCTGCCACCATTCGCCAGTATTCCACACATGATCTCCTCAACAAGGGTGCAAGCAGACTCTGGCTCTGCAGGCCAACACGCACTGAAAGCTGAGTAGCTTAATCTACTTCATGTTGTGTTATATATAGAACTTTAAAATATATGGCTATACTCAGTCTCCACTGAGGCTACCTAAGGTCAAACTCTGCAATGGGAGGGGCCTGGACTAGAAAACTCTCCTGAAAGTAATGGTTATGAAGCATTGACAATTATAACTATGAATTACTAAGGAAGGCTGTAGGGTATCCTTTAAAAAGAGTCTTTGAAAATATGGCCTGAATTATTTTATGACAGTTCTCCTTAAAGACAGGAGTTAGAACAGAGCACTGCTTTGACATCATTTCCATTCTGAAATATACTAGTGAATTAAAATTTTTACCTCAGCACACTAGAGTGTTATATAAAATCACTGTATAATAAAATCTCAGAAATCATTCAGAAGGAACTTACTGGCCAAGTTGATGAAAAATGCAAATGAAGTGCCAGATTACTTGACAAGTTTCTAAGTCAACAGTGTCAGATGCATCTCTAAAAACATTATTTCTCCAGACCTACCTTACCTATAAAAAGAAAAATCAAATGCTATCGAATAATGACTTCAAAGTTTACCTTTTTTTTCTCCAGTGTAGGGCACATAGTCTTCCCTGTCCTTATGCTCCAATGCCTCCTTCTCCAGGTATGAAAGGAGATGTTCTCTATCAAACGGCCCTGTGGCGGACTTTGACGTCTGGTTCTTCTGCCGGAACCCTGCAGGCAGAAGGGCATTCTGCCAAAGAGAATGAATCAGCCATTATGACCACCAAGAACGCCAACATTATATGCTTCCACAGATCACCCATTTAAGAAAGACTTATAGACCAGAATGTGATACTGGCATTAAATGTTTCATTTTAGGGCAGCAACGTAAAAGTGTTCTACACAAAGTTTTCTTTATTAGGTAGAATTCACTTCCATTATTAAAATAAGCACATAAACATTTTCTTCAGAAAGTTCTACTAGAAGGAAACACTCCTTACTTTTTAAATGTCCTGCATGGTAATAAAAAATAGTTTTCTTAATGATTAATAACTGCTCAGCATATAAGCATATACAGAAAATAATTCTATTACAAAAGAATTCTAAGTGATATATACACCATATTCCTTCATAACGACTTCTATTTCGTGGTAAAGGCTTTTTCATATAAACACATGCATTCCATAAGTAGGATATCAGAACATTAATGTGAAAGGTTCAATGTATGTATAGATGTACATCAGCACTAGGATGTACTGCAGCAACCACCGTCATTGCTACTCACGCACCAAGGCACATGGATGTCTTCCTAACAAGAGCTATATCTCTGGGGTTCCATGTGGGTACAATCTTTTTGAGAGCATGGAGGGACTGAGAGTGGGGAAGGGGTGCAAGGTAATGGATTAACGTTGTCTCTTGTAGTTCCTACTCTGAATTTTCACTAAGTCCAGGAATAGCAAGTGGCGATTAGACAATGTGAGCTCCATCCTTTTGCTCATCGAAAGGCAAGAGGTGGGGCACCCGGGTAGCTCAGTCAGTTAAGCCTCTGACTTCAGCTCAGGTCATGATCTTGCAGTTTGTGAGCTCGAGCCCCGCTTCGGGCTTTATGCTGACACCTCAGGGCCTGAAGACTACTTCAGATTCTGTGTCTCCCTCTCTCTCTCTGCCCCCCCACCCTGCTTGTGCTGTCTCAAAAATAAATAAACATTTAAAAAATTCTGATAAAAAAAAAAGGGGGCGCCTACGTGGCTCAGTCAGTTAAGTGTCTGACTTCAACCCAGGTCATGATCATGATCACTTGGTCTGTGAGTTCCAGCCCCACGATGGGCTCTGTGCTGACAGTTGAGAGCTTGGAGGGAGCTTCTGTTTCTGTGTCTCCCTCTCTCTCTACCCCTCCCCTGTTCATGCTCTCTCTTGCTCTCAAAAAAAAAAAAAAAATTAATAAAAAAAAAGAAAGAAAGGCAAAGAGGTGATACTGCCTTGTCTCACTCTTCCTAGATATTCCTTTGCTTTAGAAATGGAAGGCAGCCCGGTAAGTCACACAAAAGGGCCAGCCTTCTTTTGCCAACACCTTCCATAATGCTGAATCTCATGGATGTTATAATTTTCATTATAAAGGGAGATCTTATATAGATAATAATAGGGAATATACATTTTATAACTAGAAAATACAGCACTTCAACTGTGGCCATTTGCTGAGATCCATAATAATTTTCATAAAATTCACCTTTGTGCTCTCCTCATGTAATGGTATGCATTATACAGAAAGGTCATCTATAAATATGAAATACAAAGGAGGTCTGTTCCTAACCCTGCACTAAGAATGCGTTTTGTAATTCAAAATTGTCTACAGGAAGATAATAAAGAAACAAGACTTCTACCCACCAACTCGGAAATTGAGAACTATGCACGAAGAATCCTACCCATTTTTACTTCCTAAAAAACTCATTTGTCTATTTACTTCTCTCCGTCTCCAACATCATTACTTTGGTCCAAGCTATGATCAAGCTGGCAGGGAATATTATACTAACTTCCCGACTGGTTTCCCTGGATCACATCATCCCTCATTCCCATTCCATTATCTCTTACCTTAGCCTCACCTCACATACCCTCCTCATTCTAGCCACACTAGCCCTAGTTTCTTCCCTGTGCCTGCCACACACTTCGTTCTACCAAAGACCTTCTCTAGAATGCTCTGTCCACCATTTTTTGCTAGTCATTTTTAAGACTGCAGCTCCATTCCCCCAAAGAGGCTTTTCTTAACCTCCCATTATATGCTCTTATACTAATATGGTACGATTATTTAATTAATGCCTACCTCCCCCACTCCTACCAATCTGCATCATGAGGGCAAAGACCACATTTGTTTTGCTTACTCTTATAACCTTAAGCCTAGCATAGTACCGGAATCTATTGGTTGCTCCCCAAATATTTACTGAATAAAGATTTGAGAACACTTTTAAAGAAAAATGCTCATTAAGGCAAATTAATCAAAGTTACTTCCCATCACCATCAATAATACCTACTGCTCTTTCATGGGGGTAGTAATGGAGTTGCACTATTCCACCTGGCAGGTCAAAATCATGTGAAACATAGGTTGTTTGGTGGGGTTTTTTTTGTAATTTTTTAATGTTTATTTTTTAGAGAGAGAGAGACAGACAGACAGACAGACAAACAGCACAGGTGGGAGAGGGGCAGAGAGAAAGAGGGAGACACAGATTCCGAAGCAGGCTCCAGGCTCTGGGCTGTCTGCACAAAGCCAACGCAGGGCTCAAACTCACAGTGAGATCGTGACCTGAGCCAACCTCGGATGCTCAACCAATTGAGCCACCCAGGTGCCCCGAAACATAGGTTTTAAATGATACATTAGCTGGAATCCTGGCTCCTTAAATACATTTTTGAACACAAAATAAGTGACAGGTAACTGGCTTTGTAGGCCATAAACTCATCAACCATGCTTTATTAGGAGTATACTTTAGTCAAGTTACTAGATCATAATTATTTTATAACAGGTAAAGATCTCATTAAAATGACTGCCACTAAAAAGTATGTTTCTTCCTCACAGTACAATTTTGTTGTAATGATATATACTCCAAGCCTTGGAAATAATTAAAAAAAAAATTAGCTTTTGCCTAGGCTGGCTGGCTGTCTTGTAGAGATAGATGTTTTGAGAAAATGCAGTAGGTTGGCAAATAAATATACTGAATGCAGCATATGGAAAGTAAAACAGCCCTCCAAAATGTAACAAGGAACCATATACAACCTCTATCTGCCCTTCTCTTATCTTCTGAGATTTATAAGTTACAGTGGCTTTTCTCTGCCAGAAGTGGACACTACTACCCTTGCACTCTTTTCATACCTCATCTTTCACTGGCACTCTTGCCCAAAACTTTACCCACAAGCGGCATGCTGTCAATAAACATCGTTCTTCCAGTCTCAACTAACAGTATCTGAGGTTGGGGGAGTTTCAACTGGGGTTGAGGAACTGGCAAAATACACCCAGAGGTTTGAACTCAAACCTCCCCATAAACGAAGCAGGCCTCATGGTTTTGCAAGTAAGAAAATAGAAACCATCAGTTTTCACATGTATAGCATAGTGCAAGTATTAATAGGGGACTCACTGCAGTTTAGCAGAAAGGTCACTAGACTCTGCCAGGGAGCCATCAGGCAGTGAGGGATCCAGTCTCAGTTCTTTCCTTAATTGTAGTAACTGAATCAAGTCACCTAACTTTTGTTTTCTATCTATAAAACACAGGGCAAGTGCTAGATCAATGTTTCTCAACCAAGGTGCTCCCACAGGGGACAAGTGGCAATGTCTGCAAACATTTTTGGTTGCCATGACTAAGGGGAGGAAGCATTAATCATGTTTTCTATTTTCTGTATTTTATGATGCTTTGCCATCTTGGGAGCTGGCTAATTCCTAAGGATAGCAAACAACTTCCTCGGCCCTCCACCCAGCAGTGGGCTTTCCAAATGAAAACCAACTAATCTGGAGCCCATATCCCAACCACCTCCTTTATCTCTCACCCAGCAAACCATTATTGCTCCTGCCCTAAATCACCCAGGACCAGGTAACTGGACAACTGGAGACTACTCCTGTGGCCCAGAGACCACTGAAATTACTCAAATTATCCAATCCTAAATTTGCTCAAACTTGCCAATCCTGTCTCACCCATTTCTTCCCTCGGAAGAACCACAAGAATGGTTCTGGGCCATACTTGCTCCTTGCTGCTTCTGCTTTCTAACGAAACCAGGTGTTTTCTCATGTTCCCTCTTGAGGACTATAAGAAATACACTCTTTTTTCCTCCATGTCTGTAATCTTACCAGAGCTAATTAAAAAAAAAAAAATCCCAGGTACATTTGTAAACAGGGGGATGTGCTATTGGCATGTAGTGAGTAGAGGCCATAATGCTGAACAACTTAACAATGCACAGGACAGCCCCCACAGCAAAGAATTATCCAGCTTCAAATGTCAGTAGTGTCAAGGTTAAGGAACTCTGGACTAGATGAGCTCTTAGGCTCCTGCCAGTTCTACAACCACTTGATTGAAACAGGTCTAAATAGGTTGAACTGTTTGTAGAAGAGACTGCTGTGACAGGATCAAAACAGCACTGTTATCCTCGGTTACCCCTGGACTTATGAGTACCACAAACTTTTCCTTGTGATAACAATTACAGTTAAGGGTTTTGATCTACGGCATAGACACATTAATGAAGTGCTGAAGTAATGCTGAAAAAAGGAGAATTTTCAATAAAAATTCAAAAACATTCCAGCAGGAAATAAATGTGTTGTAGTAACAAGAATAATTTTATAAAACAAACTCTATCTCAATTCTTAAAAGACACTAAAAATCAATGTCTCAGCATAAAGAAGCATGTAGTAAACAGAAGAAACCTAGCAAATGACCCTTACCTTCAGGGTAAGTAGCCATAACCTTAGGGGTCTCCCCTCAAGGACTCCCCGCCCACCCCCCACCCTGTACATACCAGAGAATAACGATTCAGGTGTTAAGGGACTCTACCTTAGCCTTGTGTAATTTATAAGACAAATAACACCCACTTTGCAAATTTTTTTTTTAATTTTTTTTTTTTTTTAACGTTTATTTATTTTTGAGACAGAGACAGAGCATGAACAGGGGAGGGGCAGAGAGAGGGAGACACAGAATCTGAAGCAGGCTACAGGCTCTGAGCTGTCAGCACAGAGCCCGATGAGGGGCTCGAACTCACGGACCATGAGATCATGACCTGAGCCGAAGTCGGACGCTTAACCGACCAAGCCACCCAGGTGCCCCCCCACTTTGCAAATTAAAACGTATATACATATATTCAGGTCTGTTCCATATGGACTGCAGTACTGCTGAGAATCTACTTAGGTCTACTCTACTAATGACTAGAAACTTACTCAATTTGGTCAGCAGCTTTTAGAATGGTAACAATTAGATTTAAGGTCACGGGGTGCCTGGGTGGCTCAGTTGGTTAAGCGTCTGACTTTGGCTCAGGTCATGATCTCTCCATTCCCAAGTTCAAGTCCCGCATCGGGCTCCATGCTGACAGCTCAGAGCCCGGAGCCTGTTTCAGATTCTGTGTCTCCTTCTCTGTCTGCCCATCCCCCATTCACATTCTGTCTCTCTCTCAAAAAAAAAAAAAAAAAAAAAAAAAAAAAAGATTTAAAGTCACAAAGAACCTTCTAGAGACACTCTACACAAGGGCCATCATAGTATAGAAGCTCTGAAGAGGCACAGAGGTTGACATAAATCAAAGACCTAATCATCTGCTTCATTTTACCAAAAACATTGCTCCCTGCCCAAAGAGAAAAGATTTCGTACAGGACAGGAAATTTCAGATGTTTGAAAATAAGGGTGTTGGTGAAAATGGTTTAGGATATATTGGCATGTGAGTGGAGAGGTGGGGGCAGAAGTGAGGGAACTAAGAAGAGGCAAAAAATTCATTTGGATAAAGAGAAAATGTAGGGGTATCTGAGAAAAGTCATGAAAAAGCTAACTGCTCAAATAAGTTACTTAGTTTCAAAGGGTTTGAAAAGTTATTTCATTAGCACCTACCTCAGGGTCAAGATCATCGAGAACAGTTTCCAGTTGTTTCAGTTCTACTTCTGATAGATTTCCAAGGAGCTCATCTTCATCCAGGTCCTTGTACTTTTCTAAGTCCTTCCGGAATGGTAGTGCCATGATTTGCAGTACAGGAAAAGTCACTTAATTTTTGCTATTCAGTACAGTCAGGAGTGATTTCTACTTTTTCTTAAAGCTACGGAGAGAAGAAACAAACACATTTAAAAATATTAAGTCATCTCCACCTACTTAGATCTATTATTAAGTGAAATGTAATTTCTATGTGTCATATAGTCTCTATTCATCACACATTACCCTGGTCTATGAATCATTCAGTGTCCTTACCTCTTATTCAAATGTATTAAAAGAACCATTTGATAGAATTTAGAATTTCTGATAACTTAGTTTTAGGAGGAAATAACTCATTATGTGTGCCAAAATAAAAATTTTCTCATCAGTGACTTTCAAATTATTGCTACCAGAGAACTTTGCTTAAGCACAATATGTTTAAGACACATTTGTTTTATTGTAAATTGTGTAGGAGAACATTATCGTCTGACTCACTATTAATAAAGGGGGATATTAATACACTCCCCATTGAGGAGTAGCCACTTGCCACTGGAAAAAAATAGGTTTTGAAAAGGCACAAAAGATTTTTTTGAAAAAGTGTTTTTACAGGAAAAATTACAGCTTTCTGAAAATGTTTCTTTAAAACCATGCTGGGATATGTCACCCACTGACTGGCAAAGGTGGTCAGCAAAGTCTCATTATAGGAAAGGACCTTTGTCATTTCCTCACCATGTGAATCTTTCCCAAATGAGGTAAAACTCAACAAGCAGCCTCTTTCCAGATACAGAACTGTTCCATAGGAAAAGATACTTTTTTTTTCAATATATGAAATTTATTGTCAAATTGGTTTCCATACAACACCCAGTGCTCATCCCAAAAGGTGCCCTCCTCAACACCCTCCCTCCCTCCCACCCCCATCAACCCTCAGTTTGTTCTCAGTTTTTAAGAGTCTCTTATGCTTTGGCTCTCTCCCACTCTAACCTCTTTTTTTTTTTTTTTTAGGAAAAGATATTTTGAATAAATTCCACAAAACATGCGAAGTAGAAATAAAGTATTTGTTAAGTCCTAGCCATAAATGTGGATCATTTGTTTCATAAAATGTTCCTATGTGAACAAGAAATAATCCTTAGTCTTAGCGATTTTGCTCGATTTTACTCGGCTGCAGAACACTCAGTACTTCAAAGTGTGGATGTATTCCCTTTACTCCTCCTCTCTCCCAGGGTTCTCCAACTTAATATCTAAACTAATGTATTTTCCTTCTCAAACCAGTAACAGTTTATGGATCCTTTTACGTGTTTTCATCTCTTAAGAAGCAAGGAACATTCACCACAGGGGTCTGTCAGCTAGTGCCCTGACTAGCAGCCACCTGGGTCCAATAACAAGCAAATTAACAGAACTGTGCTTATGCAGATGTTAAACTGCAGGCATTTTGTGTAACTGCCCAAGACAGGTTTGGCTTATACCTGTTCTACTTGGCATCTCATCTGTCTTGGCTTAGCAATTATTCCGGATTTTTTTCAGTGTGTGTGTGTTTTTTTTTTTTTGAACATATTATCATCATTGTTATCATTACTAAGTTTGGTAAACCTCCACTGTATACTTCCAACTTTAAGATACTAAGCTCACAAAGTATCTTGAGAATATATATCTTCTCAATTAAAAGTAATACACTCTGGGGTGGCTGGGTGGCTCAATTGGTTGAACATTTGACTCAGGTCATGATCTCAGGGCTGTGGGATTGAGCCCCAAGTTGGGCTCCATGCTCAGCATGGAACCTGCTTAAGACACACACACAAACACACACACACACGCACGCACTCTCTCTCTCTCTCTCTCTCTCAAAAAAAAAGAAAAAAACACTCTGCAGAGAAGATTCAATAGAAGGTATAAGCATTTTCAAATATATTAACCAACAAATACAACCTTGAAGGTGGCAGGCAATTTTAGGGGGAAAAATTAAAAAATAAGAACATTTTGAAAAAATATTCCCTTCATAGGAGTGCCTGGGTAACTCAGTTGGTTAAACGTCCAACTTCGCCTCAGGTTATGATCTCATGGTTTGTGAGTTAGAGCCCTGCATCAGGCTCTGTGCTGACAGCTCAGAGCCTAGAGCCTGCTTCATATTCTGTGTTTCCCGCTCTCTCTGCCCCTCCCCTGCTCATGCCGTGTCTCTCTCTCTCTCAAAAATAAATAAACATTAAAAAAATACTCACTTCATAAAAATACCAATGACATGGTATTTGAGACAGATAACTGTTAAGAAACTGATAAAAGTATATGAACACATACCAAGAGTAATTATTTAGCTTATGCTATTTTTTTAATGTCTAGACAATCATTATAAAAAAGTTTTTAATGTGGTTTAATATAATTTACTTTGGGGCTTACAAATTTCTTAGTAAATATTTCCAAAGAAATATTATTTTAATTATTTTGAGCATCCCCTCCTTTTACTCTCAAAGGTGTTCCAGTAGGGGCCATAAGTTTAACAGTCATCCTACTAGTAAGACACTAGTGGACACTGTGGACAATATGACAGGATGAATACCCATGAATGCACTATCCAGCTTCAGAAAGAGAACATTACAAGGACTTGCATATTCCCCTTTCCAATTGCATCTCCTTCTCCCAAAAAAGTAGCGACTGGATTGAATTTTGAATTAACCATTCTTTTAACCACTATTAACCAAAGAATTAACCATTCTTTTGCTTTCCTCTTTGGTTTTACCTTACATGACATGTCCTTAACGGTTTTAGATCTGTTCTTTTTTTGCATTTTATACAAATGGACTCATACAGCATGTATTTTTTGGTGACTTGCTTGTTTCACAGAATACTGTTTTAGAGCTGCACTTCCATTTTCATTTTTGTAGAGTGTTTCATTGTGTAAATGAACATTTGACTGAACTTGTAGTTGTCCCCTTCTATTTTTCTGTTATAAACAATCTTGTTACCTATTTCCTGGTATACATGTGCAAGAGTTTCTCCAAGTTATTGAAACCTGGGAATGAAATTGCTAGGGAAAGGGTATGGTAATACTCAACTGTCCTAGGTAATGTTAAACTGTTTTCAAAGTGGTTGTATCAATTTATATTCCTAGAAGATTCAGTGCATGACAATTCAAATTGTTCATCCTTGCTAACTGTTGGTATTAATGGTTTCCTTATTTATGTTGCCACTATCCTTGTATATACCTCCATTATAACCACAGATTATACCTCAGTATCTTCAAAACTTAAGGGTATAGCTGATCAACATCAACATACAATGGTAAGAGATTGTCTCCCAAAGAAGCAGATAGAATAAATTACTACAGAATGGCAGTAACATAACTAAAGAAGGCAGTAAGCATGCAGATGTAAGAAAATGCAGTTCATCAAACAATTGTGGCCATGTTCATTAATCACAAGGGAGGCATGGTGTCCTGACCAGCAAAGTGACTAGCTCCCACTGCAGGTACAGTCCTGGTACGGAGAAGCATCAGACAACCAAAGCTTGATGTCACTTGACATTTACATCACCCCATTACTTCCCTTTATTCTTCTCCATGCTAAGTAATCTTCTAATTAAAACTTGGCTGTTCACATAGCTTTCCTCATTGTAAATTAATAAACTGATATTTTGGCTTATGCACCACTCTTGTATGTGCATGGTTAGCATGGGTCACTTTTTTTAAAATTTTTTTTAATGTTTATTTATTTTTGAGACAGAGGGAGACAGAACATGAGTTGGGGAGGGGCATAGAGAGAGGGAGACACAGAATCTGAAACAGGCTCCGGGCTCTGAGCTGTCAGCACAGAGCCCGATGTGGGGCTCAAACCCACGAACCGTGAGATCATGACCCGAGCCAAAGTCGGACGCCTAACCGACTGAGCCACCCAGGCGCCCCAGCATGGGTCACTTTTTAAGATATTAGGCACCTACTGGAATCAGGTTTCTACAAAAGCAAAGCTGAGGATCACCATGTGAAATCTTACACATGGACTGGCTGGCCAGTAACTCCTAAAGATATCTATCTCATGTCAAACCAACAATGACCCCATATTAGAAGTCATCATTTGTCTGTCTCCCTTGCTAGACACAATAAGACCCTTAAAGAGCAGACATTCTCTCCTATATCTCCCTCCTTACTGGTTTGCCATCACCAGGGACAGTACCTGGTGCATGTAGTTAAGTCAAATTTGACTGAATTGGATCATACATCAGGCTCTCTTTCCCATTTTTGGTAGTTCCCCCTTCCTCCCCCCAGATATCTAGTGTCCTTCTCCCTAACTCTATTCCCCTTATTGCAATTAAAAAAGCACTGATAATTAGTCTTTGATACTTCTGCTAATCCTATGGAGCCTCTATTATTCACCTTCTCTTTCCTCATGTCAACCCATTTTGGCTTGTTATTCAAAGTTCTCCACAGTCTAATTACCCCAGTTAAAACAAAACAAAACAAAACACATCAGACTGTCAGTCATCAGAGCTCTGAAAATTTGATTTTCTTGGGGTGCCTGGCTGGCTCAGTTGGTAGAGCATGTGACTCTTGATCTCAGGGTCATGAGTTCAAGCCCCACGTTGGGCATGGAGCCTACTTTAAAAAATAATAATTAAATATTTTTTAAAAATTGGGGAGGGGGCACCTGGGTGGCTCAGTCAGTTAGGCTTCCAACTCTTGATTTTGGCTCAGGTCACGATCTCACAGTTTATGGGTTTGAGCCCTGCATCGGACTCTAAGCTGATGGTGCAGAGCCTGCTTCGGATTCTCTCTCCTTCTCTCTTTGCCCCTCGCCTGCTCATGCTCTCAAAATAAACTAAAAAAATAAATAAATTAGAAGTAAATTTTTTTAAATTTCCTTTTGGGTAAAGAAACGAGTTTCCTCCTCAGGAGGCACCAAGCCTCACTCTTCAGATGTACCAGGCTCAAGACTGTGCTTTTTTTCCTCAGTGGCTTCTTCTAGGACCCCTGGATACTGAACTAGGTTACCTACCAGATCAGAAATTTTTCTCTCAAGATCCCATATGAATATTTGTTTTTCAATACATTTGCTGTTCATTCAACAAATACTTTTGAGCATCCCTGTACCTGGAATTGACTTGTTCCAAACAACAGGCATTCACAATATACAAGACAGATAAGTTCCTTGCTCTAATTTACTTGGAAGGTGGCACACAGACAAAAAATGACAAAGGAACAACATAATATCAGATACAATAGATACTACAAGTTAAAAACCAAGGACAATGCTATGGGTGAGACAAGGGTCAGGAAGGTTACTTTCAAATGGTTCACAAAGACTGTTCTAGGGATGCTTGGGTGGCTCAGCTGGCTAAGCGTGACTCGATTTTGGCTCAGGTCACGATCCCAGGGTCGTGGAATCGAGCCCTGCATCAGGCTCAGCGTGGAGTGTGATGTCTGCTTGTGATTCTTTCTCTCTCTCTCTCTCTCTCTCTCTCTCTCTCCCTCCCTCCCTCCCCCCCCCTTCTCTGGCCCTCTCCTGCTTGTGCTCTTTCTCTCTCTCTCTCAAAAATGAATAAACTTAAAAAAAAAAAAAAAAAAAAGACCATTCTGAAAGGTGACTTTTGAGTCAGGACCAAAAGGTCCCTAGCAGCTCTCCCACTCTAGGCCTCTACTATTTAGGTGAGAAGCAATGGTTGTAGGGTTGTAGCTGTGGAGATGGAGAGAAGTGGATAAATGTGTGACATATTTTGTAAGCAAACTAAAAGGACTTTTCACAGATTCGTTATCAGAGTTAAGGACAAGATATACAAAGGGAGGAGCACCTGGGTGGCTCAGTTGTTTAAACATCCGACTTGATTTCAGCTCAGGTCATGATCACTCTCACAGTTCATGAGATGGAGCCCTGCATCAGGCTCTGCACTGACAGTGTGGAGTCTGCTTGGGATTCTCTCTCTCCCTCCTTCCCTGCTCCTCCCCAGCTTGTGCGTGTGCTCTCTCTCTCTCAAAATAAATAAATGAACATTAAAAAAAAAAACAAAAACCAGTATTCTTTAATGTTTATTTACTTTTGAGAGACAGAGAGAGACAAAGCATGAGTGGGTAAGGAGCAGCGAGAGAGGGAGACACAGAATCCGAAGCAGGCTCCAGGCTCCAAGCTGTCAGCACAGAACCCGACGCAGGGCTCAAACTCACGAACCTCAAGATCATGACCTGAGCCAAAGTCGGTGCTTAACCGACAGAGCCACCGAGGCACCCTAAAAGTAGTTATTCTTTAAAAAAAAAAAAAAAAGAGAGAGCGATGTACTCAGGAACGACTCCCATGTTATTTTCAGTTAATACTTAGTATTAATTTTTTGTTCCATACCTGTTTTTTTCTGAAGAGTTTAATATGGCTCTATGTCACCTCTATTTCTCAGTCTGGTTTTAAAACAAAGTTTCTTGGCTAGTATTTTCAGGATGGTTTGAGATCCACATTGTGAACTGCTCTAATATGACAACTGTTGAATAATTTTTGGACAAATTTTTGACTATCCACCAATGAACTGAACAAATAACATAAATAAGCCAACTACAAATTACTAAATAAAACAACTGTTGGCTACAGTCTTTAACATATTTGTATACTAAACCAAAGCACGTGTTTTGGTTAATACCATTTCTGGTATCATCTTCTGCAAAGAGCTAAATCTAAAAAATGAAAGAAGCAAATAATTTGTCATGATTCTTAAAAAAACATTATACAATTACCCTAGCTTATTTCCTTTCCAATATTTTCCATGCTTAGAGTCAAACTGCTAAAGAAGAGATGGTCATGAATTTGGCACCCAGCAACCAGCGATTTTAAGATCCACACAGCTGACCCTTCCAACACCTCGACTCTGAGTTCCTCGACCTTCTCTCTTCTGATGGTACAGTCTTCGCCCTGCCTCAGACTGACATCCCCATGGTTGTAACCTAGTCCTTCTCATTACCAATAATTATACCCCTCCACAACTTTTAACAACCTTGAGCCTACCTGTCTCTGAACTCCTCTGGCAAAACCCCAAACCTGGTTAAAACTCTCTTCCTACTCCTCCCCTGCACCCGGGTGGCAGAGCAAGTGGGAGAAAAACATACATACTGACTGGTCATATTTAAAATTTATCACCACTGGGGCACCTGGGTGGCTCAGTCGGTTAAGCGGCCGACTTCGGCTCAGGTCATGATCTCGCGGTCCATGAGTTCGAGCCCCGTGTCAGGCTCTGTGCTGACAGCTCAGAGCCTGGAGCCTGTTTCAGATTCTGTGTCTCCCTCTCTCTGACCCTCCCCTGTTCATGCTCTGTCTCTCTGTGTCTCAAAAATAAATAAAACGTTAAAAAAAAAATTAAAATTTATCACCACTAACATGCCTAGCAATCCTTGGCATATCCCTAGTCCAGTCACTCTCCTGCTCTCTTACATGACTATTTGCCTCTTTTCTCTCAAACCTTTAATATTTATCATTCACTCTCAAAGACTCAATCTTAATATTTCACTGAGATTTATAGAAACAATCGTAAGAGGGCAGACATCTAAGCTTCCACTGCTACACCTACCACCCTACCTACATCTATATCCATATACTGTACCTTCCCTTTTGCTTCTACAGATGAACTGTCCATACGCTTATCTAAAGTCAATCTCATCTCTTGTGACCACATCCCATCCCTGCTTCTCTATAGATGACTGCTCCAGTAACTGTGACCTTTCTTTCCTGGATCATGCCCATGAGCATACAGGCTGTAATATATCCCCCAAAGTGACTTCATAACCCCTTCCAGACACTACCCTATTTCTTGGTTCCTCTTTACAGAAAACTTCTTGAAAGAAAATTTCAGTGTCCCTAGCCCTCTCTCTCCCTCTTATTGTCTCAAACCTTCTCCAATCTAGTTTTTGTCCCCAGCATTCACCCCACCCAAACTGATCTGGTTAGCAGTAACCTGCACGATGTCAAATCCAATTGTAAATTCTTACCCTGCATCTTATGGGACCTGTTGGCATTTGTCAATAGATCACTCCTTTTGTCTTAAAACACTTTCCTCAGTTGGCCCTGGGGACATTATTTTCTCTTGGTCCTCCTTTATTTCTTTACTTCTTTGGCTATGCCATCTCATTCTCCTCTGATGGTTCTTCCTCATTTTTCCTATCTTTAAGTGTTGGAGTATCCCCAGGACTTAGTTCTTTGGACAGCCTCTCTTTATACTCAATCCCCAGGTGATTTCACACATTGACAATTCTTGGATTTATATTCTCAATCTGGACCTCTTGATTGAATCCTGAATGCCAGACAGGCTATATAACAGCTCTACTTGGATGACTACCAGGTATCTCAAACATAAATGTACAAAACAGACTCCTAATTTTCTTCCCTGTACTTGCTCTTACTGTATTTTTCACCATTTAATAAACAACAACTCCATTCTTCCAGTTGGTTGGGCCAAAAATCTTGGGTGTTTACTGTGACTACTCTTACATTCCACATCTGATCCATCAAGCAAATCCTCTTGGTTCTAACTTTAAAGTATTATGTCATACTATCCTCACTGCCTCCATTCTGGTTCAAGTCATCACTTCTTACCTGGCCTACTGCAACAGCCTAACTGGGAACCATGCTCCCACTCTAATGGCCATACAGCCTATAGTCTATCTTCTGCAAAGGTGCCAGAACGATCTTGTCCTTTTTAACCGAAGTTTTTTATTGAGATAATTATAGATTCACAGGTGAGCTGTAAGAAATAGTAAAATAGTACAGAGATCTCTTGTACACTTTTTCCAGTTGCCCTCAGTGATAACATTTTGCCCAACTAATGTATACAACAATGAGCACATTGACATTTATATAGTCTGCTGATCTTATTCTGATTTCCCCAGTTTTACTGGTACTCATGTGTGTGTGTGTGTGGCGGGGGGGGGGGGTCCATATAATTTTATCACCTTGTAGGTTTGTATATCCACCACCACAATCAAGATACTTAAAAGTTTCAAAACAAGCATTCCTCCTGTTGCCCTTTTGTGACCAAACCCACCTTCTTCTCTAACTCCTGGCAAACTCCTGATCTGCCCTCTATTTCTAAAACGTTTTCATTTCATAAATGTTATATACATAGAATCATATAAAATGCAATCTTTAGGAGTTGGTTTATCATTAAACATAAATCCCTAGAGATTCATCCAAGTTTCTGTATCAGTAGTTCATTCCTTTCATTGTATTCCATGGTATATACATACCTCAGTGTAACCATTAGGATGTTGAAAAACTTCGAGAATGATTCCAACTTTTTACTATTACAAATAAACTGTCGATGAACATTCGTGTACAGGTTTTTGTGTGAACATAACTAGTGGGATCAGATTAATTCTACTGCTCCCAATCTTTTAATGGTATCTCATCTCAGAATAAAAGCCAAGTGGCCCACAAGGCCCTACATGATCTCCCTGCAAGCCCCAACTCATCTCCAACCATTCTATCCCTTGCTCACAGCACTTGATGTTCTTGTTCTTCATCCAACAAACTGGGCACATGTCTACCTCAGGGCCTCTGCACTTAATGCTCCTTCTGCTTACAACAGTCTTCCTTGATACAGCTAAATAACCTGCTCAGTCAGTTAAGCGTCCAATTTCAGCTCAAGTCATGATTTCATGGCTCGTGAGTTCAAGCCCCACATCAGGCTCTGTGCTGACAGCTAAGCCTGGAGCCTGCTTCAGATTCTGTGTCTCTCCCTCTCTCTCTGCCCCTCCTCTGCTCAAACCCCACAGGCTCCCATAATGCTGCACTAGGCAATCTCTTCTTACCCCATATTTCCCTCTATATCATTACCTGACATTACATATTTATTGATTCATTGTCTGTACTGTCACCAAAATCTAAATTCTATTCAAGCAAGGACTTTTTGTTCACTACTGCATCATCAACAGAGAACAGGTTGTGGCACATGCTAAGTACTAAAAAATACTCAACATAATTATTTTCAAGGCTAACAGTAAACTTATGAAAGTCATTTACATTAACCTGGAGTCATCCAAGATTATTGAAACTAACTTCTTAACTCTATACGATAGTAACTTTGTTTTAGGATGATTCTTCCTAGATCAGATTTTTCTAAATTAGGAAGCTATTTAAGAAATTAAAAAAATCAAGAATGTTTATTTCTTCTTTACACTAAGAATTAATAGGAAGCTTAAACCTCGATTCACATGGGTAACTCCATATTCTTAAGTTTCTCATGTTAAATTGCTAAGCCTAGGTTTGTTTTCTTCAAAATTTGCCTTTTTTTTTTTTTTAAAGTTTTATTTACTTAAGTAATCTCTACACCCAACGTGGGGCTCAAACTCATGATCGTGAGATCAAGAGTTGCATTTTCCTCCAACTGAGCTAGCCGGGTGCCCCCAGAATTTGTCTTTTTAAAAATAAATATAGGAGCACCTGGGTGGCTCAGTCAGTTAAGCGTCTGACTGCAGCTCAGGTCATGATCTCATGGTCCATGAGTTCAAGCCCCATGGTGGGCTCTGTGCTGACAGCTCAGAGCCCAGAGCCTGCTTCAGATTCTGTGTCTCCCTCTCTCTGGCCTTCCCCACTCACACTCTGTCTCTCTGTCTCTGAAAAATGAATAAACACTAAAAAAAATTTTTAGATAAATAAATACACACACACACACCCCCCCAGCATGGCTAAAATAAAAATGATGACAATACCAAGTGTTGACAAGAACGTGAAGCAACTGAAACTCTCATAAATTGCTAGTGGAATGCAAATCAATTCAACCACTTCAGAAAACAATTTGGCAGTATCTACTAGAACTAAACATACTCAGATCATAATGATATAGCAATTTCATATGCCCAAGAGACATCAGTGTTTGTTAATAAAATAAGATGTACAAATATGTTCAGTGCAGCTTTATTCATAATATTCCCAAACTGGAAATGATGCAAATGTCCATTACTATTTGTGTATACAAATGAATTATGGTACAGTCACAAACAGAATACTACACAGTAATAAAGTACTGGACATGTGCAAACACATGAATGACTCTCACATGTAATATGTCAAAAGGAATATAAAAAACTGGACATGAAATAATATATACTGTGTGCTTTTATGTATATGAAATTCAAGAACAGGCAAAACTAATCGATGGGGATGGAAATCAGAACAGCTACTGGGGGATATAGGTTAGGTAGGGACACTGGAAAACATTCTGAGGTGATGAAAATGCTATATCTTAAAGTGGGTGATATATATGCAAGTATATATACATAAATAAAATTTATTAAGCTGTCCACTTAAAATTTTCTTCCTTTACTCTAAGCTATACCTCAAAATATTTCAATATACACCTGCTTTGTGCAAGTAACTATGTATCTGATGTTGAGAATTAAAGTCCCCACATAGAACAGATTGATTTTTCTTTAGCCATGGTAACAAGCAGTCATAAGAAACAAAACCAAAAAACAATTTGCCTTTGTAAGCCAATCAATCACCATCAGTCTCTCACTTCTGAACGTCAGCCAATCAGAAAGAGACTCACTCTTCTAGTAAACACTTCTGAATGCCAACCAAATCATGCCTCTACAGATGATGTCATTATGGCCTGGGAAAAGTTTGCCAGGCCTGAAATTCCACACTTCCCAAAAACCCTATATAAATAAAAGATTGGTCTCATCTGCTCAGATAGACTATACCTAGCCAACAAAGTTTTCCCTCATCATAGTAAGTATTGTTTAGCTTTGTCTTCTCAGTTCAGATATTGACTACTGACTGATAGTCTCATTATCCTTTCATGCTAAAGAAAACTTCTAGTCCTTACATGTGTTTATTTTTAAATAAAAGTATTTCAATGTTGATACATAGCAGATAATAGTAGTTAGGATCAAAATATTCCCTCTAGATATATACCCATGTAATCATTGGAACTGGATATGGCTCATCATACAATAATTCATAAGTATCTACTTCAACTTGCTTTGGTTAAAAAAATACTCAAATTAGAGTGCCTGGGTGGCTCAGTCAGTTAAGTATCCGACTCTTGATCTCAGGTCAGGTCTTGATCTCAGGGTCATGAGTTCAAGCCTCATGTTGGGTTCCATGCTGGGTGTGAAGCCTACTTAAAAAAAAATAAAATAAAATCAACATTGCATTTTCTTTTTTGTTTGAACCTGGCTTCAGAATAAATTCGGAAACAATTTTAGAGTAACTTAATTCCACCTGGAGATTTTAACATTTAAAGTATCTAAAATGCTCTCTCATTTATTATTAGACTTGAGTTTCATCTCTGCTGTTTTGAGGAACAGTCTCTTTGATGGAGAAGACTGGAGTAAAGAAAGTCATCTATTTTTCTTGGCATTATTAAATCAGAGGCTAAGTATGAATGTTTGTCAGGGACAGTGTGCAGCAGAATCTTCAACTGCAAGAGAGTTTAAGAGTCTCATAAGATCATTTCCCTTTTATGAGCTTATGAATTCTAGATAACACTAATTATAACCCAAACATGTACTTCCTGTCCACTGCATCCAAAGCACTATGCACACAGTATTTACCTTCTAAAAAGTAAAAACCATTTTATTTTAGTTGTATATAATATGTATTACTTTTATAGCAAATAAGGCTTTTTTTAAAGGGAAAAATGGATGCTAAATTCATCCTTCTGTTCACTATATCTTCTATACAATGAAGCCTAAAAGACAGTACATTTAAATAATTTTGTAGCATTCTTGGGATGCTACTGTTGACCTAGATGAACACACCTTGGAGAGAGGTAGTTGCTTTGCACACAGAAACTTAAGAAAATGGTGGTTGATTATTCTGTGTAAAAATTCCACGGAAATGAACCAACCCACATATGAGATTAGCTAAGTAGCCCCATATTTCCTGCCACTGCTACCGATGCCACCTCGAATTTTTTAAAATGAGATCTATAGATCCCAAAAGCACAAAGAAAGAAAATAAAATCTGAAGTCTGGAGGCATCCCAGATATACTTGTTAGGGCCAGAAAAAAGAAGAGATTTAATTGGAAGATCACTGAGGGCATCCTCAAAGTAGAAAGCAGCCAGATAATTTGTGACTATTACAAGAAAATACTTCACAGGTTACTCACAACACTTCAAAAACAATCTTTCTTTTTTTTTTTTTTTTTAACGTTTATTTATTTTTGAGACAGAGAGAGACAGAGCATGAACGGGGGAGGGTCAGAGAGAGAGGGAGACACAGAATCTGAAACAGGCTCCAGGCTCTGAGCAGTCAGCACAGAGCCCGACGCGGGGCTCGAACTCACACACCGTGAGATCGTGACCTGAGCCGAAGTCGGACGCTTAACCGACTGAGCCACCCAGGCGCCCCCAAAAACAATCTTTCAATAAGATTACTGAGAGACTCTGTGGCTCCCATGTACCCTATTTCCTTCTCTGGTTCAAAGCAGCCAAACCAGCTCCCAGTCCTAGCCTACCTCCTCTCTTTTCATTCTTCTTGGTGGTGTTGTGGCATCAGGGATAAAAGGCCAAGTCAGAGAGGAACCCACTCTGTGCACACCACTGATGAATGCCAAAACAGCCACACCCTTAGCATACTCAGTTCCTCAGGACCAAATATTTTTCAGTCTTCTCCTTTTCCTTGGTTTGTTTATTTAATAAACTGGATAGGCTAGGAAATGCTGGAGCTTTTCTAAAAATTGTTGTAAAGTCAAAAATCTTAAAATAGAAATGACATCATATGAACAAGTCTCTTAGGGTAATAAGGTTACAGAGCTCTTTATCTTTGCTGGTTAACCCAGAGTCTTCTACCAGTCATACTGTGGACAGAACCAAATATGATATGAGGTAGCTAGGGGAAGCTTAACAGTGCTCAGCCATCAATCAAAATGCTGAATCCATTCCAAGTATATAATGGAGAGACCAATCTGAGGGCTTTCTTTCTTTCTCTCCCAAAGGGAAGTATCACTATGACTCATTGTTCCTCTTTCAAGAATTTTCTTAATCGACAGAGTTAGTAAGCATTGAACTATATACAAAACCCTAAAATAAACGAGGCTAGGTCTAAAAGGAATCATGGTGAGAGCAATCTGAATTTCATGCAGTGAACAAAAGGTGAATGGTTACATCTTTCTTCAGTTTCATCCCTTCTGAATTTCCTGGGCTTCAGATCAGATTCTTTTTTCCCTTCATTCTGAAAAGTTCTCCTTTTTCAACCTTACCAATTTCCACATTTTTAAATAAATATATATTTGTATGCATTTATTAAGTGTCTATTACATACTTGTTTTTCTCCCTGCTTTATAAATGCTTCTCAAATGGCAATTTAAGACATCACAAGAATCAAAGATGGCACAAACAGGGCACAGAAACTGTAATACTCAATTGTAGATTTAATGTTAAATGTAGGTACATACTTAATACTTTTAATTTTCTTTTGTTACACTGTTATTCTCTCTCAATTTTCAAAAGTAGTGACCAGCAAAGTTGGACATACAGCAAAACTAAATCTGATTCTCCCTTGGCCTCTCCTGCCACCTTCCATCAGAGTATCGCCTGAGTGGCATATCGAAAAGAACCCATCACTGGGACGTCTCTTTCTTCACTCCCTTTTTCCAACCACGGGTACGCAGAACTCTATCCTCTAGCAGTGCTATATATCAACAATTGTGCCACGATAAAGATTAAGAAGCAAATTGCTGTTAAATTGAAAACATGTTTATTTGGAAAAATATACTTCCAAATGAGGAAACTATCCTGGGAGAAATCAACTATTTTCAACAAAATGTGCCTAGATGAAGATGTATGTGATGGTTGCTGGCAATACTTGCACATCTGCTGATTAACAGTTAATAAGGCATCAAAATATTTTGTATGAGTGCTATCCCAGCATTTTAGAGACTGTAAAAATGTAAGATTTTGGTAAAATATGGGAGGAAGTGCTCTAAGGGATTACCAGAACTAATCTAGATCACCAAAATAAACCCACAAGATGTGGAAAATATTTTTTATATGAAGATTTTCCAAATCAATGACCATTAAAAAAGTACTAATGTATATACAGTATATAGCTACTATTGTTATTTGTGTTGTTTACTGTTATTTGTATTTGTAACTGCAAAATAACACACTACCTTGGTCAAAATGGCAAGCAATTCAGTAGACAAATGTCTAAAATAAAAAGTTCTTAAAGTATCTCCCTATTCTGTCTCATTCTACTAGTGTTTTAATCCTTCCTGACCAGATTTTGTTTTGAACCAACAACTGATCTTCAAATAAAATTCATTCTTTCGAAAGAAAATTCTACTTTTCTCCCTTTTGGGAGAAGGTGGGTCTGGTTGGATTAGAATGGGGATAATACAGTAGCAAGTTTTAAAATTTTAATGGAAAAGCCTTCAGTCTTAAAAACAAATGAAAAGAAAATTCTCAATTTTAGGTAGACTATGTAACTCAAGTCCCTTTTCTCTGCTAGCATAAGGAAAATCCTACCTTTAGACTGTCTGATGAGTATTTCTCAATCTTTCCTGAAGATATAACAAACTAGAACAAACTTAAATAGCAGATAGAATTCAATTATTACTCAAGGAAGAAAAACGACAACAAAGAATCCAGAATACCAGAATTCTTAAGGAGAAAACACCTAGCACTTAGCTCCTAGCACTGAACTGGAAGTCTGTAGATCTATGGACTTAAGAGCTCTGTGACTATGAGCAAGTCTCAATTTGCTTGGGTACATGAAGAATAACTAAAATATGGTCCCAGTTCTGACAATGGACCCATCCACAACGGACACAGCAAATCAAACAGCCTTTTCCCCAGGGAACGCAGACTCGGCCTCAGTCCTTGGGCAGCCATTACCAACAGAGGACAAGTGGCAAGAGGATGAAGCCTGTTCAGTTTAACCACAGGCCTCAATAGTCTCTGGTCTCTCCTAGCTCTAATAATCTATTACCTTAAGGAAACCCTATTGAACTCAACCTTGGAAAAAAATAGCAACGTGCTCTCATCACTGCCAAGATGAACAATGTTACAAGTAGGAAGGAAATATATGAAAGCTGAATCATGCCAGATAAGCACAAAAACAAAGTAAAATATTTCAGGAAAGGGACTTGAAAAACCAGAACAGATAGATTAAACAATGAAAAAAGTAAATAATGAAGTCAAACATGGGCCAGTGTTGTTGTGTAACAGAGAAAAAGTTAAAGTGAAATGACCATACTAATAAATGTTTTCCTGAAAAGTCACCAAATAAAGCAAATTTTTATTTCCTATTTTCTTGTAATAAAATAGAAATGTTTCATGAAAACATGTATTCCCAAAACATCATAAATCACAGGAATAGATGCAAAAATATTTTAGTTGCAAATTATAAATTTTATTAATACAGTAAAAACACTAGAGTAGTATTCATTCCTGCCTTGTTCTTTATTTCATTTTCCCTTTTTAAATTTTTTTTTTTAATTTTTCAAGTTTATTTATTTATTTTGAGAGAGAGAGAGAGAGAGAGAGCAAGCATGGGAGGGGCAAAGAGAGGGAGAGAGAGAATCCCAAGCAGGCTCTGTTCCGCCAGCATGGATCCTGACGCAGGGCTCAAACTCACGAATTATGAGATCATGACCTGAGCCGAAATCAAGAGTCGGATGCCTAATGGACTGAGCCATCCAGGCACCCCCTTCTCCCACTTTTTAAAATTCAAAAGTATCTAACTATTGTCACTATTTTAATTAAATTTTAAAACCAAGACACTCAAGAGCAGACAGTACTGGAAGATATTACCAAAAAGACTTTAGAGTAAGGAAAATAGGTTAGGAAAGTATATTTGGAATTTAGGAAAGAGATGTGTGGGAAGCAGTCTTCATAAAGGCTTTAGTTGCAGATGGTGATATCCTAAGGAATTTTAGACAGGTCAACCAACCCCATTATTCATGTACATCCATTCCTCAAATATGATCCACTTTTCTTTTACAATGAGTAACTGTAAGGGTTAACAAATGACTCTTAAAATCCTTCCAGATCTAAGAGTTTAAGATCATTCAACTTTTAAAAATAAGTGCAGCGGTGCCTGGGTGGTTCAGTCAGTTATGCATCTGACTGTGGCTCACGTCATGATCTCATGGTTCCTGAGTTGGAGCCCTGCATCTGGCTCTGTACTGGCAGCTCAGAGCCTGTGGAGCCTGCTTCTGATTCTGTGTCTCCCTCTTTCCCTGCCCCTCCCCTGCTTGCGCTCTCTCCCTCAAAAATAAACAAACATTAAAACAATAATAGAAATAATTTAAAAAAATAAAAAAATAAAAATAAATGCAAAGTTCCACTTTGGTGTAAAAGCAAAACAACAAAAAGCATTAGCCATCAAAGTCCTACTAAAAGAATTTCAGAATGTTACTTAAGAAAAAACCTAACAATCTATGAGACCAATATTCCCCCCAAGTTTCACAGCTTGGGACCAAAGGCCCTCTAATTGAAAACTCTGAAACTGGGATTGAGGCCAGTTTTAGGATGTTTTCTCCTTTTCCCTAAAGAAACATCAAGAGAAATAACTTCAACTTTTCTGAAGTTATGCGCAGGTCTTCAAAGCCTTGTGTTTCTGAACCCTGCCCCTTCCCAGGAATGATTCCAGTACCTAGTGAAATTTCTGGAGCCTCATAATGAAAGGAAGTAAAAACAATGCTTTACGAAGCCCTCTCTCCCAGGGACAAGCAAACTCCCTAACTCTAAGCTCTTGTTTTCCTGCTCTAATGAGCTTGCTTACAGTCACCTGACTAGGCTTCCTGTAATAGTGCTTTTACATTTCATTCCTTTGCTTAGAATCTTTGATTTGTTAGGTGTTTGTATTTTGACAGTTTCTCAGGTGGTTTTGATAAAACTCTACCTTCCTACTTTCACTAAGAATTACTAGGAATCCTTGGGGAGCCTGGGTGGCTCAGTCGGTTGAACATCCGACTTCGGCTCAGGTCATGATCTCACAGTTTGTGGGTTCGAGCCCTGAGTCGGGCTCTATGCTGACAGCTTGGAGCCTGGAGCCTGCTTCAGATTCTGTGTCTGCCTCTCTCTCTGCCCCTCCTTTGTTCCCACTCTCTCTCTCTCTCTCTCAAAAATAAATAAACATTAAAAAAAAAAAAAAGAATTACTAGGAATCCTCTGCTCTAATCTGGCTGGCTTCCTTAGAGTCTCACAAGTAAGTCTCCTAAGTTCACTACACCCCTTTGCCTCATTTGCTTCCCACAACGGTCTGTACTTCTCTTCAACAATCCTCCCTACCCCATCCTCAAATTTCACTTTTACATTCTATCCAAACTCTGCACACCCTTCCAAGACTAGCTCAGGTCCACCCTCTCCAAATCACTTCCTAGCTCTTCCAACCCTACTTGGTCTCTTTTCTGAAGGTCAACAATGCTCAGGATGCACGGCATTTAGCCTCAATGTTTGCCAATATTTGCACCAGGTGTCTGGTGCCCTGACTGATATGAATGCACGCTCCTCTAGACTACGTCTCACGCCTATAATGGTGAAGACATTTCATACACCTTCACAGAAACAGCACACTTGTGACTCTTAAAGATACTACCAGTTTTACTCTAATTAATTTCAGGAGACTAGGGTCATACTAAGCTCTGCTACAGCAATTAAATTAATTTTCAGGCTAACATGGAAAGCAGTTACAATGGTTTAAAAGGCACATGCCTACAATATGCATAATGTGTCTTGATGTCTCAAGGGGAAGATGGAGCCTACAGAACCATTCAAGGGGATTGTAGGCCCTGGAGTGAGGGTATAATTATCTTCAGGTGAAGAACATTGAGAGTAACTTACACCAGTCAATAGGCAAAAAGGAAACATTCTTCAAGAAAATGGCACTACCCCCTCAACCTTGACCTTGAGTCCCAAGTGTAGATAACCTCGATCTTAACAAGTTACTATATTATTTAGAATGAATAATCGAAGCAATAACCAACAGATGGATACTTGTAAGTAACCGCATGGCAACCAGGAACAACAGCCACACATCCCACATAAGTGATCTTGGGAACAAAACGGGAAAAGGGCAACTATCATCTTCTAGACCAAAGATAGCACTGAAGAGTTTTTGATAGGAAAAGTCATTTGGTATTACTGAATTGTACACTTAAAATGGATGAATTTTATGGCATATTAATTAAGCCTCAATAAAATTGTTTAAAACAAATTTGGTGACTTGACCTGGAGTATTTGTATGTGGTGAAGCATCCACATAATATTACAGGTTTTTACTGGGGTTTCAAGACAGAAGGCAAAAAAACCTCTGGTACAAAAAACTGAAATTTTTCATGATATTAAGATAAGAGAGTTCCCTATACATAATTAAAACTACAAAAAGACAACCTTTGAAAAATACATATAATAAAAACTAAACCACATAAAACTACTGAAATAATGAGGACCATGCAACTAGTGGGAACAGTTGCTGGGAAAGGAGAAATGGAAGAGAGTGGGGATGAAATGAAAAACTAATATTTTAAGACTGATGATAGCTGAAAAAAGCAGAACTGATGAAAGAAGGGAAGTTTTAGAAATTATTGCTATTGGCCAAGAAGCCTGGTTTACTGCCCTCAGGGTCATAAGGTTTGCCCTGGAACAGGTTCTTTTAAAAGGGGCTGATGGAAAGTTTTCCTTTAAGAGCAAACAAGGGAAATTGAGAGAGTCACATAGAAGTAAAGGCAATTTAATGCAGGGAAGAAGAGGATGTTGCTGAGAGGACCCAAAACGAAAGTTGAGGATAATTTTTCTCAAATTAACACTTATCATACCAACTGAAAAAATAATATTTTTAAGTGAGAGAATAAGACTGTCTTTATCTTACATCTTAACACATTTCTTTCATTTACCTGAGTTTCTCATATTAACGAGGAGGCCATATGCCATATTCCAATATAATGGGGGTAGTGGGGGGGAAGAATCAACTTCATTTGCATACCTATTATATGCCAGGTACTTTGCCATATACATATCCTCATAAAAACTCTGCAAACTATTACTATCCCCATTTCATAAATGAAGAAACAGAGGCTGAGACAATAAAGAGCCTGCCCCAGATGTATAACTTCTTTCTCAACAGTGGATGTGAGATTTAAACATGACCCTAACACCCATGCTTTTTACACTGTATCACACTGCCTCTATAAAACACTTTCTACCATGGTTTTACTTTTATGTTACAACACACTACACATTAACAGAAGCAAATTACTGAAGTGACAGTAATTGTCAACAAGAAGCCACAGGTGGACGCAAAAGGGAAGGCCAAACTATAAAACACAAAAGTGTGAAACTATTTAATGCAATTACCAACAGCCTATAAAAGTCAACAACCTCAGAAGGCAAGTCAATAGGACAGAATAATACCAAATGCATACAATGAATTCTAACTTCCATGGGGCGCCTGGGTGGCTCAGTAGGTTAAGCCCCAGACTTCGGCTCAAGGCATGATCTCACAGTTCATGAGTTCGAGCCCCCTGTCCAGCTCTGTGCTGACAGCTGGGAGCATGGAGCCTGCCTCAGATCTTGTGTCTCCCTCTCTTTCTGCCCCTCCCCTGCTTGTGCTCACTCTCTCTCTCCCTCTCAAAAATAAATAAACATTTAAAAAATAAATTCTATATCCTCCAAATGATTTTGGTTAAATTTGAAGGACTCCATTTAAGATAGTCATCAACAAATGGTGCTGGGAAAACTGGACAGCTACATGCGAAAGAATGAAAGTGGACTTTCTTTCACATACACAAAAATAAACTCAAAATGGACTAAAGACCTAAATGTGAGACCTGAAACCATAAAAGTCCTTGGGGAGAGCACAGTCAGTAATTTCTCTGACACTGGCCATAGCAACATTTTTCTAGATATGTCTCCAGAGGCAAGGGAAATAAAAGTAAAAATAAACCATTGAGACTCTATCAAAATGAAAAGCTCCTGCACAGCAAAGGAAACAATCAACAAAACTAAAAGGCAACCTACAGAATGAAAGAAGAGATTTGCAAAACATATATATGATAAAGGATTAGTACCCAAAATATAAAAAGAATTCATACAACACTCAAAAAACAAATAATCCAAATAAAAATGGGCAGAAGATATGAACAAACATTTCTTCAAAGAGGACACACAGATGGCTAACAGACACATGAAAAGATGCTCAACATCACTCCTCATCAGGGAAATGCAAATCAAAACTACAATGAGGTATCACCTCACCCCTGTCAGAATGGCTAGAATCAAAAAGACAAGAAACAAGTGTTGGAGAGGATGTGAAGAAAAAGGATTCCTCGTGCAATGCTGGTAGGAATGCAAACTGGTACAGCCACGGTGGAAAACAGTACAGAGGTCCTTCAAAAAGTTACAAATAGAACTACCTTATGATCCAGGAATTTGGGTATTTACCCAAAGAATACAAACATACTAATTCAAAGGGATACATGCACCTCTATGTTTATTGCAGCATTATTTACAATAGCCAAACTATGGAAGCAGCCCAAGTATCCATCAATAGATGAAGGGTTAAAGATGTGGTATATATACACAATGGAATATTATTCAACCATAAAAAAGAATGAAATCTTGCCATTTTCAGCAATGAAACCTCCCAGGTGGAGAATACAAATTCTAGGATGTTGGTGGGAACAGATGGTTACCAGAGGGGTGGTGGGTGGGGGGATGGCTGAAATGGATGGTGGGGATTAAACAGTACACTTATCATGATAAGAAAGAAAGAAAGAGAAAGAAACAAAGAAAGAAAGAAAGAAAGAAAGAAGAAAGAAAGGGAGGAGGGAGAGAGGTAGGGAGGGGGAGAGAGAAAGAGAGAAAGAGAAAGAAAGAAAGAAAGAAAGAAAGAAAAGAAAGAAAGAAAGAAAAAACTTTATAATACTTTTTACAAAAAATGACACTTAGGGGCACTTGGGTGGCCTAGTCAGTTAAGCTTCTGAATCTTGATTTTGGCTAAGGGCATGATCTCAGGGTTCATGGGACAGAGGTCTGCATTGGGCTGCATGTTGACAGTAGGGGGCCTGCTTGGGATTCTCTCTCTCCCTCCCCTGATCACACTCACTGTCTCTCAAGATAAATAAACTTTTAAACAATGACATTTAAAATAGATTTAATGGGTGTGTGGGTGGTTCAGTGGGTTAAGCCTCCGACTTCAGCTCAGGTCATAATCTTGTGGTTCCTGGGTTCAAGCCCCTCGTCAGGCTCTGTGCTGACAGCTCAGAGCCTGGAGCCTGCTTCAGATTCTGTGTCTCCCTCTCTCTCTGCCTTTCCCCCACTTGCATGCACACATGTGCATGTATGCTCTCTCTCTCTCCCTTTCTCTCTCTACATTACAAATTTTTAAAAAATAAATTAAAAAAATATTTCAACCTTCCTACAAAGATGTCAGTTTATAACCTTGGACAATAGAGTCAACTATCTTTTGTCCCTCTGTTTTCTCATATGCAAAACAAAAATAATAATAGTACCTACCTCATGAGGCTGATATATTGATTCATTAAATGGATACATATAAATCACTTAGAACAGTTCTTGACATAGAGCAAGGGTCTGCTGTTAGCTAATAAAGTCATTATTAATTATTCTCAAAGTTCATTTTTAAGAAATACTTCATAGTTCATACTAGGTATATGAGATATTACTATGCTGTGATCCATACAATACAGTTGATTGCAGAGACAGGATGAGAGAGATAAAGACTAAAAAAGAGAATATAAAAAAGTGAGAGATGGGGGCGCCTGGGTGGCTTAGTCGGGTAAGCATCCAACTCTTGATTTCTGCTCAGGTCATTCATTAACTCTGCTCAGGTCATGATCTCATCATTGTGAGATCAAGCCGGCTCATGAGATTGATCGGGCCAGGGCTCTGAACTGAGCATGTAGCCTGCTTGGGATTCTCTCTGTCCCTCTCTCTCTGCCCCTCCCCTGCTCAAGCATGCATGCTCTCTCTCAAAATCAATACACAAACTAAAAAAAAAAAATGTGAAAGATAGATATACACAAAGACAACAGTAGAACGGGGGTGCTAAGTCACCACCTTGCCCCACTTCTACCAAAATCTATCTCACCATACTATTATCAGCTATGTTGTATCTGTTTCCTTTACAGGCTATGAGTACTTTGAAGACAGGCACTTATTTTTATATTATCAGACCATCATTGGGCCTGCAACATAACAGATAATAAATGTATAATAAAATAAGGGGGGGGGACCAGTAAGCTTTGAAATCAATGATGAGAGTAACTGATTTAACCATACCCTATTTGGGCCAGTGTCAGTCAACAAAGGCTGATTATCACTTTTTGCTCAATTGATTATCAACATTCTATTTTCCCTTTCTTTCTGAACCAGAAAATAAGTTTCAAAAATGTTTAAAAAATAGTTAATTTGTTCTAAAATTAGAAACCATCCAAATGATGATAAAACACATTTCAGTAATTTATTTTAAACATTAAAAATATTGTTCTGATTAGTCTGTTATGCCCAAAGTTAATCCTAATGGTCAAATGGTCAGAGAATCATAGCAATAAACGGGTACTAAATAAGAGACACAGGCACCTTTCAGCTGTTAATCTGCTAGATGCAGTGCAGGTACAAAAAAGTTAAGGCATACTCACTTCCCTCTGATCTCAGGTACCAAAGCAAGCACATTCGAGGATGTCCAAACCTAAGCCCCTTGTGTGGGACAACCTTTACCCTAGGCCCTATTTAGTATACAGCCTAAGCAACCATCAATGCCTCCTCTCTCCCAGATATTTGGTACAAGTAGGAAAGATCAAGTAGGAAAGATCAAGTAGGAAAGCCCAAGTAGGAAAGATCAAATCCAATTCTTCACCAGGAATATGGAAAGCTAAGAAACAAAATCTAAACTGAGAGATCACATGTCATCAATCTAGGAGCAGCATCATAGTGAGTTTAAGCCACATTTAAGCTGAAGCTAAGGGGTAAGCACGAGCCTCGAAAGCAGAGAAAGCCAGCCCATAAAGGAGAGGATGCAACAGACTGGGGCTAGGGAGACAGAGAAGAGCACTTGCCTCAGGTGCAAGATTTAAGAGTGCCAAAAAACTCAGTAATCAAGAGAGGTAATATTATGGGGCGCCTGGCTGGCTCAGTTGGAAGAGTGTGAGACCCTTAATCTCAGGGTCATGAGTTTGAGCCCTACATTGGGTGTAGAGATTACTTACAAAAAAAAAAAAAGATAGGTAATATTGTAATGCAAAGTATTCATAAAAATCCAAATCAATGTCCTATAATGGAGCACAGGCACAGAACGAGGCTGAGGAGAATCCATGTACACTGCAGACAGAGGAGGGAGCACAGGGGCTTTCCAAGGGCCTGCTCTGGGTTCCAGCTGAGAACCCAGCTAGCTATAAGGGAGCTCGGTTGTCTTACAATAACAATCCACTACAACTCCCAGCCCTGCCACCATACCTTGTGAAAGGCTAGCTTTAAGTGAGTTGTGTTCCCTGAGACCTAAGAATCTTGACTAACACACTCTATTTGAAAATGAGACATGCACACAAAGCTTTTTTTTTTTTTTTTTTTTTAAATCAGAGCAATATAAAATTAACTGACAAAAGAATGGGACTGGTAATTAGTACTAGGGAAGTTCAGAGATCACTGTGGGTGGTCAGGGAAGGATAGATTTAGCTAGATAGAAGAGAAGTATATACTAAGCAAAGAGATCAAAGTACATGCTGGGGGTGGGGGAGGAATGAGAAGGGAGCCAGGGAAAGGAGTGGAAGAAAAGTAAAGGGGAAGGAGTGATCTCCACACACCCTGTTTTCTGGTGAAAGAAGTACAGTTCCATGCTTTTCTGCCTCCAACCCTCAGATCACAATGTTCATTACACCTGAAATACCTTTCTCCCCTTTTCTCGTGTTCAAATCCTTTCGCATCTTTCAGGGACCAGTTCAAACAACATTTCTTTGAAGAGCCTTCCCTGGTATCCTACTTAAAAGGAAATATACACCAGAGCTAAGGTTTTGGCAGTGGGGGGGGGGGGGGGGAAGGGGGAAGAAGAGGATATGGCAGGGGGAAGGCTAAGGGGCTGAATGCAGGGATGAGTACTACACTCTGGAGAGCAAACTATACCCAGGAGTTCACCCGGGAACGCAGTCTGATGTCTTAGGAAAGTTAGAGATGGTTTGACAAGGAGTAATAATGGGGGCTCAAACAAAATGGCAAAGGAAAGGCAGGTGTAAAGGGTGTGCTGATAACTAACAAGGCCTTGCCGAGGTGAAAATGGGTGCCTGACTGTCAAATAATCACATATTTATTGACATTTCCTAATCTAATTAAGCATTCTGCCCCACTGCCATCCCACCCCCACCTACTCCCACTCTCCCACTAAGCAGGTATAATACCCCAGTGGCTATATTAAAGAGGAAACAAACAAGGAAACAAAAGAATTCTTTAAGAATACTAACTTGGGTTAATAATTACCCACCAAGACCAAAAATAAATCTTGGGGTTATTATTTCAAATTGTGCCATGCCTGCTCCAGGGTAAGAGCTGCCTGAATAGATGCCAGACTTATAATGTATACATTTGAGGGGACTCATCTCTTTTCACTGTATGCATATCAAAGAAATATTCCTTAATGACTCATTAAAATGGTAACACCACACCCAGAGAACCAAAATATTCTGTTTGTTACAGTTTTCCATATGGAAATCCTTTACCTTATAATTACAATTAATAACATCCTGCTCAAAGGGACTGCTATGCAATAGACTAAGGAGCTCCAAGACTCTTACTTGTATGCCTATATACATATTAAATAAATGTCAGACTGTTGCTTCTGTACACGTTAAATAAATTCAACTTGCCATCACATTCTCATGTCTCTTGTCTTGTGTGAGCCCTCATTTTCTCCCAGCTTGCCACGTTTTCAACCGTCTTCTCTTACACACTTCAGGAACTGTGTTCACCTAGATGTACTTGTAGTGGTATTAGTGCTTAGATATGTTCTGATATGAAACTGTTTATTTGGAAAGGGTTATCTCTATCAGTTACCTTAGTCTGTATGTTTGTCTTGGTGTGTTTGTGTTTTTTAATGAGTAGATGTAGGTGTTTGAGCATATGTACCTGAGGGAGTGTATACCTTTACAGGTCAAAAAGCGTGCACATCTGTGAAGGAAACTTGCTTGTCCGTATTTCAATATTCTCAAATTATTAAGAGTATAAAGGCAAAAGAAATCAGTCACAAAAGACTATACTGTATGATTTCATTGTTATGAACTATCCAGAATAGGCAAATCCATACAGACAGAAAACAGATTAATGGTTGCCTAGTTTGGTGGGGACTGGGGAAAGCAGGTAGCAACTGCTAATGGGTAGGGGGTTTCTTTTTGGTGTGATGAAAATGTTCTAAAATGGATTGTGGCGATGATTGCTCAACTCTGTGAATATACTAAAATTCACTGACCGGTACTCTTGCAATGAGTGACTTATGTGGGATGTGAATTTCAATAAAGCTGTAACATATTAAAGAGAGAAAATAAGGAAACCAGAGTTGTCCTATATTTCCATGGAGGGGTAACATGTCTTTGAAAATCTTAACTTTGCTTCTATTTTACTTAAGCTTGGGTTCAAGATTCCCCACTGCTAAGTTTCCCAACTGGTATAGTCTCTGTCTCCAGCTGTGTCTTTACTAACAAGGATGACACACATGTGGCAAAGTGTTTACTGATTATCACTCAATGTCTGAACAGAAAAGAACAGATACACTATGATTACAACCATATAAAAATATGTAAATGGATGAACAAAACCTGGAAGGAAATGAGGAAAAATTAAAACAGTTACACTGGAGTAATATAGTTGAGGTGATGTCTTTAAAAAATAATACTGCTTTCAAAAATAAAAAATAAGAAAAGTAATAATAATACTGCTTTCGGGGCACCTGGGTGTCTCAGTCGGTTAACCGTCCGACTTCGGCTCAGGTCATTATCACACCACTGGTGAGTTTTGAGCCCCACATGGGGCTCGGTGCTGACAGCTCAGAGCCTGGAGCTTGCTTCAGATTCTGTGTCTCCACCTCTCTCTGCTCCTCCCCTACTCGCACTCTGTCTCTCTCTCTCAAAAATAAGCATTAAAGAATAAAAAAAATAATACTGCTTTGTGTTACCAGTCAATAAAATCTGGTAGAAACAATAACCAACCTGTCTCCTTAGAAATTATTCCAGGACACATTCAGGAACTGTTTGTCACGAAGGACTGGACTGGAGTAGTGTAGTAGAAAGATGGAAACTAAAACACGTGGATTATATATATTTACATCTATTTTGACCAATCAATAAACAAGAAAATATTAAGGTCTCTACAGCTTGCTCTAATAGAGTCCTAGATGATCTCTCTGAGCTTGAATCTCCTTCCTTCCCCCCCCCCCCCCCCCCCCCCCCCCCCAACAGCCTGGCTTATGGATAGGGTACAAGCAATACTGAAACTAACACTGCATCCATTACTTCAACTGCAGGAAAGCCATTTCAAATTCAAATTCATTATTAACGTTCCTCCATCAGAAAATATATGGTAACCAGCCCTGGATCAATCTCAATGTAGCTACAGTCTCAAAGAGGTGCATAAAAGTCTTTTTTTTTGTATTTTCCTTTTGTGTTTAAAGATACAGGGCCCATGCTTAAGAAACTAAAAATAAAAGCACAACCAAAATACAAAGTAGCTCTATTAATTTTCAGTTAAGATACCAAGTTGATCTAACGGAGAAAGGAAAAAAAAAATTTAAACCTACATTGCTAGAACAACTAGATACCTGTACAGAGGGAAAATGAACCTAAACCCCTACCTCCCATCTTTTTTTTTTTTTTTTAATTTTTTTTTTTAACATTTTTTTATTTTTGAGACAGAGACAGAGCATGAACAGGGGAGGGGCAGAGAGAGAGGGAGACACAGAATCCGAAACAGGCTCCAGGCTCTGAGCGGTCAGCACAGAGCCCGATGCAGGGCTCGAACTCACAGACTGTGAGATCATGACCCGAGCCGAAGTCGGACGCTTAACCGACCAAGCCACCCAGGCGCCCCCCTACCTCCCATCTTGACACAAAAATTAATCTGTGACAGATCACAGACCTAGATGTAAAATCTAGAACAAGAATGCTTTTAGAAGAAAACTGAGAATATCTCTGCAACCCTGGAGCTAGGCACAAAAAACACTAACCATAAAATTAAAAACTGATAAAATGGTAAAAATTTTATAAAAATTAAAAATTTCTGCTTATCACATCATCATCAAGAAAATAAACAGAAAAGGCACAGACTGGGTAAAAAATATATATCTAACAAAGGGCTTATACTCAGAATATATAAAGAACTCCTATGGGGGCGCCTGGGTGGCTCAGTTAGTTAAGCATCCGACTTCAGCTCAGGTCATGATCTCATGGTCCATGAGTTCAAGCCCCTCATCAGGCTCTGTGCTGACAGCTCGGAACCTGAAGCCTGCTTCATATTCTGTGTCTCCTTCTCTCTGACCCTCCCCTGTTCATGCTCTGTCTCTCTTTGTCTCAAAAGTAAATAAACATTAAAAAAATTTTTAGAATATATAAATAACTCCTACAAACAGCAATAAAAAAGATGAACCATCCATTGGAAAAAAAAATAGGCAAAAACTTTAACTGATACTTCACAAGAGAAGTAAAACCAATTGCTACATAGTAAAGCATTCAATATTTTTAATCATCAAAAAAAAATACAAATTAAAACCATACTGAGGCGCCATTTTACAGCTTCTAGTGTGGTAAAACAAAAAAGGCTGACAGCATTAAAATTAGGCAACATAAAAAATGTGAAGAAACTGGAAGTCATATACAAACCACCTTGGACAACTGTGTGGTGGTTTTTTAATAAAGTTCAACATACAGCTACCCTATGACTCAGTAATTCCTCTCTCAGGTGTTTATCAAAAGAAATGGAAACATCTATCCATAAGAGACTTATAAAGGAAATATTCATAACAACTTTATTTCTAATAACCCAATCCTGGGAAAAAAACCCAACCATCCATCAAGAACAGAACAGATAAAGAAATTAGGGTGTATTCATACAATGGAATACTAATCTTCAATAAAAAAGAACCAACCACCGATATACACAACAAAGATGAATCTCAAAAACATTCTATTACAGGGGCGCCTGGGTGGTTCAGTTGGTTGAGCTTGATCTTGGCTCAGGTCACGGTCTTACGGTTCATGAGATGGAGCCCCATGTCTGGCTCTGGCCCTGTGCAGCCAGTGCGGAGCCTGCTTGAGATTCTCTGTATCCCTCTTTCTCTCTCCCCCTCCCCTGTCCCCTATTCACTCGCTCTCTCCCAAGTCCCCTCTCAAAAAAACAAAAAAACATTATATTACATGAAAGAAGCTAGACACACACAAAAAGCATATATTGTATGACCATTTATGTCAAGTCCAAGACTAAGCAAAACAAATCTATGGCGTCAGAAATACAGTCAAAAGTGGTTGCCTCCACTGGAGGAGGGTAGGTGAGGGAAACTGGAAAGGATCATGAGGAAACTTTCTATAGTGATGAAAATGTTTTCTATCTTATTTTGGCTGAAGTTACAGTGTATAAAACTTTATAACTCCTTGAACTGGACACGTAACATACGAAAGTTCAGCATTTTACTGAATGTTAATTATACCTCAATAAAAATACAAAGTAGCACTCTGCTTCAAGATAAAAGCTAATGATTTTGTTTCAAATAAAATTCTAGAATACGACAGAATAGACACATACATTTTCAATTACTTGCCACTCTGGATTATTCACATCTCTATTACTGCCAATAACAACGGATTACAGACACATACAGACAGATACATATAGTATACATGTTCATGTTTCATTTTTCATAAATAGCAAATCTAGTTTGGTTCTTCACAATTTCAATATGTACCTAATGGACTGTTAGACGTCGAGCAGACTTTTCTGTTTTCTATAGCATTTTCCTCTCAATAAGATCTTATAGTTGTGTGAATCTGAGATAAATATGAGAATAAATGGGGCAGCTGGCTGGCAGTGGAGCCTGCGACTCTTGATCTCAGGGGTTGTGGGTTCAGGACCCACGTTGGGTGTAGAGATTACTTAAAAGAATAAAATACTTATATATATATATATATTTTTTTTTTAATTTTAATATTTTTATTTATTTTTGAGAGAGAGACAAAGCATGAACAGGGGAGGGGCAGAGAGGGAGGCAGACACAGAATCTGAAGCAGGCTCCAGGCTCTGAGATGTCAGCACACAGCCTGATGCAGGGCTTGAACCCATGAACCATGAGATCATGACTCAGATGCTCAACCAACTCAGCCACCCAGACACCCCTAAAATTTTTTTTTAAATGAGTATAAGTGAGACATGTAAATCAAATGTCTTCAAGGAAAGTCACTGACAGAACAGTGCTTTAGCCATTATGACAGCCTCAACTATTGCCCTCAACTATTTTAATCAAGACAGAGTCCACACATATTTAAATTTAAGAGCAATTGAAAAGCTTGATGAATAGTTTCCCAGCTAATTTGATCTTTAAAAGATAACAGAGCCTAAATAACAAGAGCTAGTACATTAGTACATCGGACTGACACTTGAAAAGCCACAGAACCATTTTCTCCTATTGTTTTACTAAGTCCTCCTTGGTCTCTTTTTCTTCATCTTTTCCCCTCCCTCTTTTGGTCTCTTTCCAGGTGTATTTTTATCCCTTATTGCCTCTCACTCCCTTGATATTGCTCTAAATGATTTTCATATAGCCAGCTCACCCCAGAATCCAAATAAATACATTTACAAAATCTTACTGTATTCTATGTAGATTTGTCACACAACCAAATAGTACAGAGACTATAGCCTAGGGACAGTGATGGGAGGTGAGTTGAAAAAAAGGTGATTTCATTTGTTCCCCACCCCCACAACTGTAAAAGACCTCTCCTTAACACCCACTGCAGGCTTTTATTCGCTACACAGGGCTCATACAGTGCTCTGAACTATAAACAAGTACACGTGCCCAGTATCAGAGAGAGTAAGCTCCCAGACAAAACCCAGGTCTTATATGTCTGTATTCACCAGAAGCCTACGACAGCACCCTGTACAGGATGGGGCAAAACACGTATTTGTTGAATTAGTGAAATACTGAATTAATGGGAATGAAAACAGCTGAGGATGGATGAGGATGAGAGGGGAAAAAAGCTCAAAGTACACAGCAAAGAGAAAAGAAGAAGAGAGGAGGAAAAAAGAAGAAAGAATAGAAAAAACTTGTGAAGGCAATTATTTCTGTTAGAATGAAGAGGATTATTTTAAAAATTTTTGAGAACTGAGAAAAGCCATTGCTATGTATCTAGTATCACAGTAATCAGTACCAGTCATAAAACGTCCCATCCTTAAAAACGTCCCATCCTTGATATTTAAAGTGTGAGAGGGGCACCTGGGTAGCTCAGTCAGTTGAGTGTCCAACTCTGGCTCCGTTCACGATCTCACAGTTTGTGAGTTCAAGCCCCACATCGGGCTTGCTGCTGTGGGCACAGAGCCCGCTTTCAGTCCTCTGTTCTCTCTCTCTCTCTCTCTCTCTCTCTCTCTCTGCCCCTCCCCCACTCACGCCCTCTCTTTCAAGAATAAAACATTAATAAATAAATATATACAGTGTGAGAGACTACAGCATTCCTTATGTGACATGCAGGGACCCTCTTCAAACCTACAAGATCCCGGGTCATTTATGCATATTAAAGTCTGAGAGCACCACCCTACACCCTTCAAGTCCTTTCTGTTGTAGGGAACCTACGCTTTATTTAAATGGACCAGTAGCTGAGACTTGAAAAGTCTCTGAATAGAGTGAAAACCAATCATTGTAATGGGATGTGACCTGCACGTATTTAACTTTATGTATGTATTTACGTATTTAACTTTATGTATGTATTTAACTTTAGGTGAAGTTTTTAATTGCAAAATAATTTGGCCTGGAGGGTAAACCACAAACTTTTAAATTAGTCAAAAAATATGATTAAAAGAAACTGAGGGGCACCTGGCTGGATCATTTGGAAGATTATGCAACTCTTTATCTTGGGGTTGTCAGTTTAGGCCCATGTTGGGTGTAGAGATTACATAAAAAAAATCTTAAAAAAAAAAAAAAAAAGAGGGCATCTGGGTGGCTCAGTAGGTTAGGCATCAGACTTCAGATCAGGTCATGATCTTATGGTTTGTGACTCAGAGCTGCATCAGGCTCTCTGCTGTCAGCACAGAGCCAGCTTCCAATCCTCTGTCCCCCTCTCTTTGCCCCTCCCCAGCTCACACTCTCTCTCTCAAAAATAAATAAATTTAAAATAAAAATAATAAAAAATAAAAAAGAAATTGAGCACTGGGACAGTAACATCCTAAGGAAATCATTTTTGTTCCTTCAGGCCTACCACAGGGCTTGGAATGACAAATGTGGCCAATACTTCCTGAATGAAGAGAATAAATGAATTCTAAAAATCAGAGACATTTAGGGCTAGAATAATCTTGGGGTCACCTGGTCCGATAACCTCATTTTTAAAGTTGAGCAAACTCCAGACACCTGGCTGGCTCAGTAGGTACAGCATGCAATTCTTGACTTCCGGGTAGTGAGTTTGAGCCCCAAGTGAGGTGCAGAGATTACTTAAAAAAGTAAAATAAAGAGCAAACTAGGAATCCTGAGTGGTTGGAGAGCAAGCAGGCTAAAAGATTTAGAATATACTGGATCTTACATTTTAATTATCTTTTTGTTTCTTCACTAGAAATGAGTTGGAAAGGGGATTTTAAATATTATAATAAAAGCACTGTGGACTCTGAAAGAAGTGGTAGGGTAAAATGTGCCAAAGACTAGGAGGAAGAGACTAGCAAAAGTAAATGAGGCTAGACAAAACTATTTTTCGAAGCCCGATATATTTTTTTGACAGGCCAATTAATCAACCTAATCTGCCAAAAAATTAATCTGAAGGATTCTCAGAGAAAGAAACATGAGCTGCATGAAAATGTTACAACCCAAGGGAGACTGCACATAACTAACTTAAATCTCCACAGGCTTATTTCCTGTTCAAGTATGACCTCCTGGGATAAATTTTACTGCAGTGTTCATTACCAGACGACTTTTGGTTTTAAGAGAAGCCAACGGCAAGTTGGAAATGAAATTCTTAACTAAAACATTAAAAAAAAAAAAATGGCTGTTTCCCATTTGTTTGTAATTAGATTGAAGGCTTGCAGAGGAAAGACACCAACCTCATAAGCAAAAATACAACGACCCAGTCACGTCCTCAAAACACATCAACACACAAACTTCACAGCCGGATCCAGCTGTGCTGCGCAGGAGCCAGTAATTTATTTTAAGGCAAAGGAGATAGATCAAAACCGATGAATGCAAGACCAGCCAGATTTTAGTGCCCGCCCCCCCCCCCCAAGGGTGTGACCTAAGGTTTTTTTTCTTTCTTTCTAACTTTCAACTAGCAGAAGCCTTTGCAGGAGTCTGGGTGAGAACACCCTTTTACGAGGATCGTCCCCCCAGCTACGCCTGGGTGGAGTGGAAGGGGCGAGTAGCTACGGCGAGCTCGCACAGCTTCGACAGGCGCGGGCTCCGGCGGGAGGGGAAGGGGCCGGTCCCGAACCCGAGAAGGCTGGGCCCCCGAGTGATTCATCAGCAGCCGGGGGTTAACGCGCCTCCGGGCGACGCCCAGCGTGCCCCACGGCCCCAGACCGGGCCCGTTCGCCCCCCAAACAGCACCCAACCCCTCCCCGCTCCCGGAGAGACCAGGAGGTAAGGAGGCCAGGGCTGGCGTCTGGAAGACAGAAACCTCTCCCTCCTCAGCCACCATGGCCGGTGAGACTCCCTGTCTGCGCCTGCAGACGGACTTCCTGGAAAGCACCGGGCCGAGCGTACCTGACTGGCACCCGCTGGAGCTGCTGACCTTCACAGACCCGCGGGGAAAGCCTGCCCTTCGTTTTCCAGCACCCGGCACCCGCCGGCCCGCCTGCGTCTGCTTCTTGGGAGTTGCCGGATCCACTCGCCGGCTGCTGCCCCAATCCGACGGCTCTGTCGGTGCGGCCAGTTTCCCCCTCCGCTACGGAAGCGCGTGCGCACTCCCCGGTCGCGGGGCATCCTGGGAGCTGTAGTTCGAACGAGGAGAGCGACGCTCAGCGCTGATCCCCGTTTTTACAATTTGCAGGACGTTGGAAGTGGCTGCAGATAGCAAGTCTTCGTCCAGCCGGGGACAACAATCTTCACTAGTGGAAATATCTCCCCTTGACCCTCTGGGAGCTATAAACAGCAACTAGAGTCTCCTTGGTATAGAGTTCCGCTTTGCTTTGATTAAAGAGGCACATGAGGCAGGGCTTATATTTTACCCTTGCTTGCTAATGCCAGCACGAGACATGGAGCCCTTATAAACTCATCATGAAAAACTGATAGAAAAGTAAACAAAGGCGAAGGAAGAGAGGGGCATAAACCAAGCACATGTCATCTCAAGGGCGTTGTGACCCTAGTAATTTCCTTAAGCATACAACCAGGGATGATGTCGCAGCTATAGCCCCAATATTCCCAAGCAGTTTTGGCTCCAACCTATCTTCCCATATCAGCCTCAAGCTCTACACCAGATGGTGAAGCTCAGCTAATAGAAGTGGGAGAAAAAAAGCAAGTGCTGCTCAAAGGAGGGTGCTGGGGCGGATGGGTAGCCTGGAGGGGAAGACGAAGAGAGTAACAATACCTCAGAAGACAGTTCTGTGTGTTAGGAAATGACTGTCTTTTATGCACGGCTCTGTGGAGAGAGAACGGCAATGGCCTTCCATTCATTCCCTTAGTCACTCATTGGTAGTTTTTCTGGCCTGCTCTTCATGACTAAACCATTCCCAGGAGTAATGCTTAGTTTTGATATGCCTTCTTTCAAGAATGCAGCCAGGGGCACTGGCTCAGTGCTCAGTTGGTTAAGCGTCTGACTTGGTTTCTGCTCAGGTCATGATCTCATGGTTTGTGAGTTTGAGCCCACATCAGGCTCTGCACTGATAGTGTGGAGCCTGCTTGGGATTCTGTCTCCCTCTCTCTACTCCTCCCTGCTTGCTCTCTATCTCTCTCTCAAAACAAAAATAAACGTAAAAAAAAAAAAGTAGCCAGGAAGAGGATGAAGTGCCTGCTTGAGGTACATTCCAGCCAAACCTATTGTGGAAACCAACTAATGGTTAAACCTTTCCTGTCATTTACTTCTGCCCTTGAGAGCAGGAAGCACCCTAGGTAAACACCCTGGAATTTTGTACAATAGTACACATTAATCCCTGAAATGAAGATCACTGATGATTTGGAGTTTTTAAGAAAAAAAAAAAAAAAAACCTCCTAAATTGCGAATATTCTTAGAGGACCATCAACATTACACCTTGTGGCCATTGCATCGTATTCTCTATAGCATCTTAGTGTTTATCGACTTCTCAAATATTCTTGGAGATAACAGCTTTCTGAGAGCAACTTCCTACAGAATTCAAATTCAACTAATACATTTCTTGTGTACTTAATCCACACCAAGCACTGTAGCAGCACTAATATTTCATCCAATCCTCAAGATAACTCTACGAAGAATATATGAGTATACTCCATTTCTACAGATGAGAAAACTAAGACTCAGAAGAGTTAAGTAATTTTCACAAGAGCACACAAGCAACAATTGGAGAGCCACAAATAAAGCACAGATATCAACAATAGCCAAATTATGGAAAGAGCCCAGATGTCCATCAAGTGATGAATGGATAAAGAAGATGTAGTATGCATATATACAATGGAATACTACCCAGCAGTGAAAAAGAATGAAATCTTGCCATTTGCAACAACATGGATGGAACTGGAGGGTATTATGCTAAGTGAAATATGTCAGAGAAAGACAGATATCATATGTTTTCACTCTCGTGGAATTTAAGAAACTTAAGACCATGGGGGAAGGGAAAGAGAAAAAAATAGTTACAAACATAGAGGAAGGCAAATCATAAGAGGCTCTTAGAATCAGAGAACAAACTGAGGGTTGATGGGGTGGGGGAAGGGGGGAGGGGAAAATAGGTGATGGGCATTAAGGAGGGCACTTGTTGGGATGAGCACTGGGTGTTGTATGTAAATGATGAATCACAGGAATCTACTCCTGAAGCCAAGAGCACACTGTATACACTGTATGTTAGCTAACTTGACAATAAATTATAAAAGAAAAAAAAAAAAGAAAGAAATGAAGCACAGATATTCTGACTCAAATTCTAGCATGCTTTCTATTGTTGATCAGACTGATGTGTCTCCTAAATCTCATCAAATTCTTTACGCTTCATCTTAGCCAAAAGGCCAAGAGTGATTCTCATCAACTTCTTTAAAGTAAGGTGATCTGTGACCATGTCCATGGTATATGAATAAAATTCTCTAACAGTCCAAGGAGATTGTACTCTAACTGGATGAGGTGACTTATTTGATCTGGATCCATTTGATAGTTCTATATGTCATTATAAATTAACATATAGGTATTTTGACTTGCCATCAAGTCTTGAGAATTCCTGCAACACCTCTGGGGCATTGCTCCTGGGGAAAGTGACAAAATGGAATTCCTGAACAAGCAAAACAGAGGGCTACAGCCATCCAGATATGGTTTGTTTTAAGAAGGCTTTTCCTCATGGGACGCCTAGGCGGATCAGTCGGGTAAACATCCGACTCTTGATCTTGGCTCAGGTCATGATCTCACGGTTCATGATTTTGGCCCAAGCTGGGCCCCACGTTGGGCTCTGCACTGATGGCATGGGGCCTGCTTGAAATTCTGTCTCTCCTTCTCTCTGTCCCTCCCCTGCTTGTGCTCTCTGGCACTCTCTCTCAAAGTAAATAAATAAACTTAAAACAAAAAAGAGTTTCGCCTGCAATATGGCTTCTTTTACTTTTTTTTTCTTTTTTTTAAGGCAGAAAGGGCTTTTAATTCGGTGTCTGACTGACTTAATCTACGACACATTCTCTTACTGATCTTGCAATATGGGGTGTCAATGTATTCAATGTATTTTCTCTTTTAACTAGCTATTCGTTCCATTTAATTATTTATTTTTGAGAGACAGAGAGCATGAGCATGAGTGGGGAGCAGGGAGGGATGGAGAGAGAATGAATCTTTTTTTTTTTAATGTTATTTTTTAGAGAAGGAGACAGAATGCGAGCAAGGAAGGGGCAGACACACACACACACACACACACACACACACACACACACACACACAGAATCTGAAGCAGTCTCCTGGCTTAGAGCTGTCGGCACAGCCGGACGCGGGGCTCGAACTCACAGACTGTGATGAGATCAGGACCTGAGCAGAAGTCAGATGCTTAAGTGACTTAGTCATCCAGGTGCCCCAAGAGAGAAGGAGTCCTAAGCAGATTCCACGCTCAGCCCAGAGCCCAATAAGGGGCTCAAGCTCATGACTGTGAGATCATGACCTGAGCTGAAATCAAGAGTCGAGGCTCAACCAAGCCACCCAGGTGCCCTGCTAGCTATTCATTTTAAAGTTTTCCTAACAAATATCTAAATACAATTTTAGTTGCTTTTTCTAAAATAACGTGATTTGGTGCTGGGGTTTGCTCCATTCTTCAGACAAATATTAATGTATTATAACCACAAGGTTTACAGACATGAATCTCCTAAACCCATGTGTACTAAATACTACACGTGGGACCAAAGGTGTTGAGAACAATACCCTAATATTGAATAAAACTGTGAAAAATTGAACCTTCCTAGCTGCTTCCACTTTTGCTACAATCCATTCCCTGAGGTTTGTCCGTCCTGCCAAGTATATTCCCACCTCAGGGTCTTTCTTTGCACTACACAGGAGGATACTTTTCCTCCCAAATACCCATGGCTCATGCCCTCATTTTTATGAAGGTTGTACTCAAGGTTCACCTCTGAAAGGCCTCCTCCGATCACCTTACCTTGCCTTTCTCCCCTTTCCTTACTGTCTTCATAGCACTTCTCACTCCTGATATCATCCTACTTGTATACTTCGTATGAGCTCCTGGCGGACTTTGTGCTGTTTACTCCTGTATCCTTAACATCTCCAACAGTGTATGACATGGCACATTCAATAGACATTCAATAAATATTTGTAAAAAAAAAAATGAATATTGAATCCTTCCCTCCCCCTCCTCTTCTCATTTTGGGACACAGAACAAGAGGGTTTGCCTCTAAGTGCCGGCCAGTGACGTGATGCAGGTATAAACACCAGCTTTGAGAGAGTTGGCTCCATAGGACAAGACATAGTAAAGTTCATCCTGAAATGGAGGCAGAGCTAAGACTATACTTTATGGGTTGCCATTAGTAGCTTACAAGTTAGAGAGACACAATTCTTAAAGAGGAAAAAAAAAAAAAAGGAAAAACCTGAAAATTAGATTGACATAAGTAAGTGAAAAGATAAACCCACTGAAGGTCTGTGGTGGACTGAAATATTGTTGCCAAATATTTGCTCTCCTCTAAAGGACAGAACAGCCGTACCCACTGCTATGTGACATGCAGTGCCTCCCTGTAGACATTGTCAGGCTTGGCTATGATCTAGTAACGTGTTTTTCCGTCTTTCTTCATATAGATGTTGTCATATTGTAATCCCAAAGTTTACAAACATGGACGGACCTTGTTTTGGCCAATGAAATGTGAATGGAAGAGACAACAGGACAGCTCTGAGTGGAAACTTCAAGAGTCACTGGTGTTTCCCATTAGCATGCTTCCTCTTTCTCTCCACCAAGAGAATGACATGTCCCAAACAGAGGCTGATCCTTCTGCCGGGGTCGTAGAATGAGAAGTTACATAGATCAGTGTCTCAGCCAAACACAGGTACTGACATGTAATGTGACAAGAAGTAAACTGACATTTAGGTTTGCTTGCCACTGGAGACTGACTTAGCCAGAGTGGACTGCTACAGGGTCCATTCAGTGCAAGGCAATAGAAATGGGAGTAGTATGGCACCCCTCCCCCACAGTTAATCCAACTCTGCATAATGGAAAACAGTAAGGTCAGCATACTGCAGAGAACAAATCTGAGACTGTTAGGTAAAATATCTGAATAAAGGACAGAATATGGTTCCTATTAGTTTTCAGGGTTTGGTCAGAGTAAACATGATTGATAAAATGACACTGTAACTCTACTTAATGTAGTATAAGCCCTAATTACTGTTTTCTTTAAACTTCCAGCCAGAATAACTCATAAAGCATGTCACGCTGAATCAGCATATGCAAATCAATGTCAGCAGCAATTCTCTTGTTATCAAAGGGCTCCTTTAGGAAATAGTTTCCTTGATACACTGAAGTATTTTTTTTAAATATGTATTTTATAGGAGAGATGAGAAATCTTAAGCTAAAATGTAAATATTCATATGTTTACAAATAAACTTGAAAGTAAAAGGTAAGGATTTCATTCTGGGAGCTTGGAGTTGGTTAAAGTGGGAGGTAGGAATCAGAGAAGACAAACACCATGGTTGGGACATACAATTTCATAGAAAGGATTCAAGCAAACTCTTCAGCTTGAAATGTCCTTAACTATCACCCACCTCCGTCTGTTAGAAGCCTCCTCATGTTTCATTGCCCTCTCAAATGCCTCTTTATCACTCAAACTTCCCTAATGCCATCTGGAATTAATATTGCTGTTTCTCCTATTTTCATACCCTATTATGCCTTCACTGGGATGCACTGAATACATACTTCAGCCAAATACCAAAGAACTGAGAACTGAAATTTTCAGTTGAAGCCAAGGTTGCTGACAAATATCAGTATCAAAGAATAAACTTCTAGAATACACAAATAAATCTCAAATTTTATGCCAAAAGTTAAATTATTATTTTAATATTATTACCTAAAATGTCAGTTCTAAAATTGTAAAGTTTAACATTGTAGTATAGGAACAATTTTTTCCCAGTACTGTCAGCTGTTAGACTCCTACAGACACTGTAGAGTCAAATTCAGCTAATTTAAGAGGATAAAGAAGATCCAGGCCCTAAAAGGAATTAAATAAGAACTAAATTCTGGTTTTAAATTATAAATGCAAGTTATACCAAACACTTCTACAAAGAACACTTATGATATGATGTAACTTCTACTTATTCTTATATTATTTTTTAAAAAGTTCTTTTAATGTTTATTTTTGAGAGAGAGAGAGCATGAGCAGGGAAGGGGCAGAGAGAGAGGGAGACACAGAATCTGAAGCAGCCTCCAGGCTCTGAGTTGTCAGCACAGAGCCTGATGCGGGGCTCCAATCCATGAACCATGAGATCATGACCTGAGCTGAAGTTGGACGCGTAACTGACTGAGCCACCCACATGCCCCTGTATTATTTAAATTTTTATAAACATTTGTTGACTAAAAAAAATATGCTGTTCTTCCTAAGTTATCTAGCTAATGCATTCTCTCTTTATATTTGTAGTTATTGTCAACTAATTTCTGTTTATTTACCTACTTGAAATTTCTTTTTAAAAAAATTTTTAATAATATTTATTTATTTTGGGAGAGCACAAGCAGGGGAGGGGCAGAGACAGGGGGACAGAGGATCCAAAGCAGGCTCTGTGCTGACAGGCTGACAGCAGAGAGCCGGATGTGAGGCTGGAACTCAGGAACCATGAGATTAGGAGTTGAGCGGAAGTTGGACACTCAACCGAGTCACCCAGGTGCCCCTACCCTACCTACGTGAAAGTTCTTAATAAATTTTTAATAATTTTGAATTGATTTTTAACTTAGTTTTGAACATAAAATAAACCTTTCACAATCAGCAATTATTATACATTTTATTTATCCATGAATTAGTATACATTTATACTTTGATAGAATTTCAACAAATAAATAATATAGAGATTTTTCACCTATATTATATCTAGAACACCTGTCTGTTTCTGGAAATGAATATTCATATAATAATAGCAAATATAAATACATATTTTGTTTATATCAGTGACACTGTTGACTGATTAGATATAAGAAGAACAACCCTTATAAACGCATAAACACTTACCATGCTAAAGTTCAAGGAGGATGGAAATAATATTGAAGTCGATATTCCAAAAGTTGAGGCACAAAGCCCAGGACAAATAGGAGATTTGGGACCAAATACCAAGATTCTTTGTTTAATGTGACTTAAGATAGACTTAGCTTTTTAGGCAGGACATTCTACTTCTTATTCACAGTTAAGCTTTTAGTAAACCCCCAAATCTTTATCCACACACGATGGCAGTTAAGTCATATTTTTCCCATTCTATCTTTTGCAGTTTATTTTTTCTGTCTTAAAGGTAGACAACTATACTGGTACTTGTATTATATTTTACTTGATTTCATACAGGCTTATACTGGCTTGTCAGATATTTCTGAACCTCTCAAAGTATTCCTTGTCCCTCCCAGTGCCCCATTGGTTGAAGACTCGGTGGGTATTCTATCAGTATTATATCCAAATTACTGTTAAACTGCTGATCAAAACATGTCAAGGAAAGAGCCCTGTGGTGCCTACTAAGCCCTTCTGGTTGAAATTCTTCCACTCATCAGCATTTATCATCAAGAGTCAAAAAAGATTGTTTAAACCAGTCATTTTTAACTATTTAATTGCACTGTTATGCAACCCACATTTCTCAAGGATGTTGTGAGACTTTGTCAAATGTCTTGCTGAAAAATATAGTGTGTTCTTTTCCCTGGACTCTCATGATTTCCTATCATTTACTCTAAATGAATCTGTGCTTCATTTTATAGACCACTGTTTCACTTCTAAGTGCTCAAAAACCACTAAAGCAGATGACATATTTTTCTAAAATTTTGGTAAGTTCAGTGGTCTACAATTTGGAGAACTCCACCCTCACACACATATATTTTGAGTCATGAAACTGCCTAATTTTCCTATATCATCTCCTTATGTTGGTTGGGATCCACACAGAGCCCAATCTCGTTCAAACTCACATATATCTAATTCCTACTGAGGTCCTGTGACATGTGGGACACTTGCGGGAGGCTGTGGGCATCTGGTCATGTTCCCTGGCTGGTGGGACTAGGGTATGGGTAAATACTGGGGTAGAGGAGGCATGAGGCACCATTTCTCATAGCCTTGGGGGGCTGGGGGGTGGGTAAGGCTGAATAATCAAACCAAGAGAGGGAGGTCTATAACAGAGTCAAGTCCAGCACAAAACAGACCCAAAAGTCAAGGAGTTGCTTCAGAAGCCAGACTGCCAAATGCAAAGGAAGGCACCCAAAAAGCAAAGCAGGTACAAACAAGTTGAAACATCAAGGAAATCACAAAGAGCAGAGCTAAATGAGAGGGCATGTCAGGAGTAACTCCTGAGTCAGCTCTATCTTGTTTATATTCAATTACTGGAGTGCTGAGGGAGGGCCTGTTTGCCAGAAGGAATGGACAGTAGAAACACACAAAAAAGTAAGATGTATTCCTGCTTAAATTCCTGACATTGTCAGCATAAAATGGACCACTCTGTTGGCATTAATATCCGTGGGTATTTAAGTTACACTTTACCATAGTAATACCTACGTGCCTTCTATATGTCAGGCACTGTCCTAAGTGTTTTACACATTAATCCTACAACAGTACCACTGTTACTACTGTCAAGTATGATTATGATTCCTATTTTACAGGTGAAGAAACTGAGGTAGGAGATTTGCAGAAATTCACACAACTCACAGACGTGAGATTTGAACTAGTCAAGTCTGACTTCAAAGTGCATACTTGTAACTCCTATTCATTACAGCCCCACAGCATGAAGGAATCCTTTATACAAAATAATTACTATACTTCCTTGTGCACGAGAAGGTGTGGAACAGCATATACAGAAATTAGACATAGGTCTTTTGTGCTTCTCCTTGGACTTTTCCTCTATGCGTCAAAGAGGGTAGAGTTCAGAAGGAGGGCAGGAAAAGGGTTTTCTTGTTTTTCCAGGGCAAACCTTTACAGTATAACTTTGTTATTTTTAGTATTTTGTGTTATCAATCCCAGCATAGCTGAAAAAAACTAAACCCAAAGTTAATATAAAAAATTCAAGGTAAAACAATGAACCCATTGGGATTATCTATATTCCTGCTCCCATTTATTCTAACAAATTTCAACTGTTTAGCCAAATGTGTGCATATTTCTTTTAATAATGAGTTCTCCTTTCTCCCTCTGGCTACTTCTCATTGTTTATCTATTTCTTATCTTCTTCATAATAAAGACACTTTATAGTCCTTTCTGCAAATGGACTCATTTAATATGAGAACATGTCTAAAAATTAGCCAGATTAAATCAGTCTTTACTTTCATTTTAAAAGGAAAGTTTATTAATTCCTAATGTTCTGTACATTTTCACTTGGAAGCTTCATTCTGGACATAAATGAATACATTATATCTTTGAAAGCAGAAAGATCTTGATGAGTTAAAACAGTACATGTTTACCTTAGCATTAGGTCTGGCTGGCTAATCCCAAAGGGTCAAACGCTGCAACCTATTTGTGTTAGCCTGGATTCTTACTAATTATCAGGGTGAAAGGATTTCACACTTCATACATTTTGCTTTATCACACGCTTATTTCCCACAATGTTCAGTTTCACATTTAAAAGGCAAATTAGTCTTTAATTCCTTAATGAATATAATATCTACCTTTGATTGAAAAGTTTCAAAATGAAAAGTGAAACTATATGAATTTTTCAATAACTGCTTAGCCAAATAAATGTTGCCAATATAAGTCTAAATAGTTTACAAAGCATTATTTCCTTTCTTCTCTTTAAAATAATACAGATACACATAAAGTCACACATTACCGGCATCCAAACTAGTAAGATATTACAGACTGGTGGCATGCAACTATTTTACATTTTTAAATGCAATGAAAAATGCTGCTTGTTTTCCTGGAATAGATGAAACAAAATTAAGATAAAGGTTTAATTGAAATATAAATATTACTCCACGAATTTAGTGGGTTTTTTAAAAACCAAAATGGCAGAGATAAGAATTTTAGGTCAGAATAATTTCTTTCTTAACTAAAGATTGTCACTGGCAATGTTTGGTACTAAAATAAAATTTCCATAAGAAGCACATTTTCTATTCATCTCATTTCACCACATGGCCAAGTCCTATCTATTTGCATTTAGATCAACCATGGGAAATTTTAAATCGTGGGCCAGCTTCTCTCAATTGCACAGTGTATTTCTGATTGGCTTCTCTTTGTTATCCAGTCAATATGTGCTCAGAAACACACACACACACACACACACACACACACACACTTTAAATAAAAGCCTATGAAAGACATGCTGTGTTTACTGTGCTCAGTTTCATTCTTTGCATTTCCTTCTCCTCTTCACCAATTTTGAAGAGAAAATACTATACATTTAAAAATCTCCTTTCAGAAAAGGCTGCTCCTCCAGAACTATTCTGAAAACAGTAAAAACCGCTGAAGAGGGACAGGTAACTGTCTGTGGAATGTTCTGGACAAAGCCTTTTGAAGACAGATGGAGTTGCAATGGAGGCATTATTCACACACGTTCAGAGGCAATGGAAACTTCAGAATCACAAGATTCTTGTAACCTTTGGGAGCTGGAAGAGATCTTAGAGAGCATCTAATCCACCCACTTCATTTTACAGATGAAATGAAGACAAGATAGAAGAAAGATGGAAAGTCTTGCCCAAAGTGACACACAGCTGATATCTGAATCAGTACTGTTTTCGAAACATCACATGATGGCGAATGGAGCATAATTCTTGTGGGGCGGAGGACAATTCAATTCAAGCAACATTTATAAAGCACCTATTATATACAAAGCACCTCACTAGATGCTACTGAAGACACAAAGGTTGATGAGAGAGTCCATGCTTCCACGTGCTTATGAAAGTCCTGTGCGGCCATGTTTCAATATCTTTCTTAGCACAAGAATACTGACTAGAGGTAAGGTTGCTGGTGATAACAAGTCAGTTGCTGCCAGGGAGAGCTGATCTCACAGGTGACACTTTCTCCCCTTCACTATCAGGGCGTAAGCCTGTCACGCAGCTGCTGGAACCTTACAGACAATCTTTTCTTCCTAGGTCCCCTGTCACACCTCAAGTCATAGCCTCCCCTGTGGTGACAGCCTGGCCGGAGGGCAGCAGTGCCCCAAACCTTCCCCTCAATTCTTCATCACTGTTTGCTCCCCTACTTGTGTCCAGCCTTAGACTCACTGCAAGGGTCCTGACCATGTCCTAGGGTACTGTCAAAACGACCCAAGAAAATGCTCTATCACACACATCACTGGTATGTAACACCCACCCACCCATCAACTAACTCTCCCACCTCTGTGTTAGAAATAAAAAAATTCCAATCCCCTACGTCATACCCATGCTGTGATTCCTCACACTCAATGGTCAGAAGAAAATAAAACAGATTTAAGAGGCAGTGGAAACCATTAGTGAATAGATGATGAAAATGATCTCCCGCTTTTGTATCGTCCTTTCCAGTATAGTGTTTTCATCCCATTATCTGATTATATTCTCACCACAACTCTGTGAGGTAGTTAGTGAAGATATTATTCCCACTATAATATAGCTGAAGAATCTTAGGCTTGAGAGACTAAGTGGCTTGCCCCAAAGTCACCCAGCTAAGAAAGTGTGGAGCCAAGTGTCCAGGTTCCTTGACTCCAAATCCAGTGCTCTTCCCCCTATATAGTCTATAATTGTCAGGCAATTGAATGAATTGCCCATGATCATATACCTGCTAAGTGTTGGTGATGGGATTAGGAGTCAGTCTCCAAGTCTGTTAGTACGGTGTCCTGCCACCATACCAACAAGCAGAGCCAGTGTGCTCAAAACGACAGCCATGGAAGATGTCAGAGAAAAGTCCAGGCCCCTTCACCCTCTCCCAAATCAATGATGCATCACAAAACTGGGATTACTTCTGATAAGTGAGTGGATGGCCTTCCTAGAACAGTACCCAGAGCCAAGTTACAAGTTTAAACTTTGAAACACTCCCTCCATCCATCTACTGGGTATTTTGTCATTGCTGCTATGGGTAGACGGGAAGGAGGTAAGTTGAGCAGAACTTGCTTCTCCCCTTAAGCAAATTAGGACCTTTAATTACCACCTTCCTTCCCCACCTCACTTAGTCCCTCCACTTAATAACCTCTGAACCACAAAACAAAATTCAATCTAATCTAGAGTTGGGAGCAAGAAAACAATAAACACGTCCTGAGGTTTGGGGTACTTTTCTCTCTCAAGCTTGTTACCAGAAGGCCTGATCACATGAATTCTATCCATTGGGCGCAGCCTGATGCTGCCAAGCACTCTCACACTTTTCCTTTCTATGTGTCCCAAGCCTTTAGTTTTGGAGATGGCCTGGTACGTGGCATGGATATTTGAAATGAGTAGCAATGAAGGGAACCTGCTACTGGAAGCTGGAGCTAAGACATTTCTTTTTCCTTCTCTGCTCATTAACATGAAAATGGCAATTATTGCATCATCAGTGGAAGAGCAGAAGGGAGTTTCAGGATCATGACTTAAAAGCTGACGCCAGAAATATATCCAACTCAGCAGAGGTAACGACATACCACAGAACCCAGTATTCCCAACTTACTGCCCCCTGCCCATTTCTGTTGATGCTATCAATACTTGAACTAAAGATGGTGGTATCCACTTTGCAAAAAGGCACTCAACCCCCCAAACCCAGAAACACCTAGCAAATTATATTAACCCAGAATTCTTATACTTCCTCTGTCTCCTTTACAGGGCCTGGGAGAGGGCCAAGTACATCATATCCTTCAAAAAAGCAAACATCTGCAAACTCTTTTGTAAATTTAAAGGGCAATTTTACGTTTAAAGCACGCTGGTTTCAAGTTCGAGTGTCTGATATGTTCTCATGGTAGTTCTTCAGAGCACACTGGTTTCCCTAATGCTGGTGCCCTGCCAGGGGCCACGCTTCTGTCTGGAAGAGAAGCAGCTATTCTTTTGGTGTACCAGGCTTCCCTTAGGGAAATTGTTTTGAGGAGTATAGGCATTGGGATGATTTTGGAGTTTTTAATGGAGATGGGCTGCGTGCTCTAAGATGGGTGAGCCACACGTGCCCCACCCCCCCCAGGATAGTGATTATGTAACCTTAGGCCCGCGGCAGCTCCAAGAGGGGTAAGGGAAGAGGGACTGGGAGACAGCATCTCCCTTCAATCAGGCGTCCAGCTTCAGCCAAATACCACTTACAGTATTTGGCGATTTTTATGTACAAAATATTTATATACAGCTTACCCTACCCAGATGGAAGGAAGGGGCTTAATCATGTTGATGAAGACGAAAAGTGCTTCCACTTACACACTTCAGGCATATAACGGGTTTTGGTGCTGGAACAATAAAATGATTTCCGGGCTTCTAATATTTATTTCCTAAGAGTGATCTTTCATACGTGCTGTGAGATTTAATGTTTGGTGACCCAAGCTGCAAACTCCAGGGAGTGATTTGCATTGACTCTGGGCCTGCAGCAATGCTAAAACGGACAAGGGAAATGGAGCTGGGGAGAGAGCATCTCCTTTCAATCAGTGGTCCAGATGTAGCCACATACCTCGTTACATATTTAGATAGGTGGCCACACACACTGACACACACATGCACACATTTATTTACATTATGCCCTACCAAGATGAAAGGGATTTAATCATGCTAATGAGGATAAAATAGCTTCCATTACATGCTTTGGGCACATGGGGAGATGTAGTGCTGGACTAATCATATGGTCTCTAGACTTCCAAAATTCTCTCCTAAAAGTTATCTTCTACATACCTGTGATGGGTGTTGGTGATAGGGGCCTGCAAGTCCTGATGAGTGATTTGACACTAGCATGGGCCTGTACAAGTCTAAAAAGGGAAAGGGGGTGGTGTGCGGAGAGAATTATCTCTTTTCAATCAGTTGTCCAGATGTTGCCAAATATCTCAACATAGTATTTGGCAAAATGCACACATATAAAAATATTTTATATACATTATGCCCCACCATGATGGATGGTAAGGGATTAGTTATGCTCAGGATTATGAAAAAGCTTCTACTTACACATTTTGGGCAAATGGGGAAATGAAGTCCTGGGCTAATGAAATGATTCACAGGCTCCCAAAAGTGTAAGTTTATCTTCTAATAGTTATCTTTAATATGTGAATACTCATGGAAATGTCACCTTTCAAGTTATTTTAAAAACACAGGTAATGATAAGATAAACTGTTTATCATAAATATTTGATTTTATAAACTCTATTACATGTGACCCAACTATTTCACAAGTTAAAAACAGGGCTAAATTTTGGTAATATCCCACTATCTTGCTTTAATACTCTCAACAGCCGCAGCATCAAATTCTGACTTTTTTTTTCATTGCTTTCTGCCAAGGCTTGTCAGGAACTGCTTTAGCCCCCGATCCACAGCACTTTGGCGCTTCAGTGAACACTGTAGAATACAAGATTTCTTAGCGGTGAAGGCAAGAAAGAGAGTGAATGAGAAAAGGAAAAAGTCTTACTTGAAGGGCATGTCAGGGATTCAGCACTTATAATATATCTGCAACAAATCTAAACAGATAGGATAAAGACGCTTAAGAGAAAGATTCTTCCCTGTGGCAACATGGTAACCGAAACATATATATACAGAAAAAGAACTCTGGGCATACTGATGAATGTTTGCCAACCAGCAACCAAGGGGTGGGAAACATCTGATCTGTAACATTTGCTCATTTCCATAGTATAAGTACTCCCACCACGGACAATTTCAAACTGTCAACAAGAAGTCGTGAACTTCTGAGATGGGAAAAGACGCACAAAAGCACATCATTATACAGTATTTCTGCCATACAGACACAGTAGATATGAATAATCTCGAGAGCAGAGAAAACAGTAAAAGGTATTTTTGAGTATTACTTTGGTTTTTAAAATAATTTAACTAATTGTAGGTGCATGCCATTTAATTTTTAATAATGGCTATATTTAACAAGTGTGCAAAATTCTTGAAAATTTAATAATTGATAAGCCTGTATGAGTTGGCTCCAACATACCACACCTAAGTGAGTAAGAGGGAAGTAAAAATAAAACTGAAAACCATCAAATGGTATTTACTACGGAGAGATAGTCAAAAGCTATTAATTAAAGGATTTTTAGGATTCCAAATGCGTCAACATGTTCTGCTCATTGTTTCCTCAAAAAATGTAAAATATTGTCAAGAAAGTGAAATGTTTCAAAGGATTTTAGAGATACGGATGCAGATACTTCTAAGACAGGTAAATGTCCAATTTTATGAAGGTTAGCTCTCCTGACTAGATTCCATGTGTTTTACAAGCTAACTAGGATAACACACACATTGTTTTCCCAAGTAGTAAAACACACTTGTTTTACTATCAAGCAACTCAGGAACACTCAATTACTAAACAAATTCTGACTTGGGTCCATCTTCTGCCTGAGTCACCAATGTCCTCAGCTCCGGGTGTCACCAACACAAGGGATGTCACCTTTACATGGCTCAGAATTTCAGAGAAAAGAAGAAAAAAAGAGAAAGAGTTGGAAGGAAAGGAGGAGAGAAGAGAGAGTGAAGTGCCCAAGGCAGGGTCAGAATGCCACCAGGTACAGCCTCAGGCACTGAGTGTCATCAAAGGCACGTGAACTTGAGCCAAAGGCTATAGACACACATTTCCTTCGCTTGGGATCACACTGTTGCATTGCTAGACGAAAAGTTAACGCACACAACCATGCAATCATCCCAGCTGTACTTTCACAGGCTTTGTCCTTGAGATGACAAACATCTGGAAAAGTGACAATTCACATTTTTTCCTGCTGTTTGCAAATGTCTGGAAGGATCATGCCATATGGACAAATGTCTGTAAAATTAACTTGAACGTTCACAGATCATTCTGTGATATTGCTACACTAAAGATAAAGCAATAAATGCTTCTAAAATTTGCCAAAATGATGCAATCATCTGTATCAGACAACTCTAAGGTGCAATTATTATTGTTTTATTTTGGAATGTACTGTGTTAAAAGCCGCCCTCTTACTAAAATTTAAAAATTTCCCATCATGTCTGGAAAAGTTTAAAACAGCTTTGTAAAAAGTTATCTAGTAGAGTCATGTTAAAGATCGAATTTATGTTGAATCATCAATAAAGGTAGGTGTGCTAATTAACTTTGCTGCCTGTAAGTCTGCTTTGAAGACTATTCATGGGTTAATATTTCACACTTATTTGCTAATGCTGTGTTAAAGTATCACGATGCTGCCTTGCTTTTATGAAGATGACACCACTGATCTTCAAACAGTAGGACACGTGCGTTTAGTGCACTTCTTCAAACAGTGGAGCATGTGAGTTTGGTGATTTTTCTGGAGGTAGGGGAGAATTTGTGCTCAGTCAGTCACATGTTCTCACCCAGTGAAAGATTGGCAATACTAACTTCTTAAGTGGTCAGAAGAACACTTCTGTTGTATTTAGCCTAACTCAAAGCTATGCATGTAAACAGAGATAGGCCTCTATCGTAATCACAGTTACAAATACACTTATATACTAAATTCCTTTCAGTGATTAAAAAAAAAAGTTCATGTAAGAAAGCCAGACAACCCAATATGAAAGTGGTTAAATCATTTTCCATTGCTGTTACGCACTAAGATCTGCTTAAGTCCACTGGTGCAAGTTGCCAGAGGGGCCCATGAGCATATGACACAATTGGATACATTAAAAAATCCAAGATAAATAAGTAGTGCTAAAAAAGAACAACAGACTATGAGCTGTGTGGTTAACGGAAATGAACAACCTTTGATAAAATGGTCCTGATGGGGAAGGAGAATAGTTTTTGCTTGCTTATTTTTAATTGGCAGCCATGATGAACCTTTGCCTCCTCTCGTGGAAGTTTACCTTCGGTCTCCTTCAACTCGCTTTTTACGAACTAGGTAAGAAATAAAGGAAAAAAAGAAAGACAAAATTTAAAAGATAAATTGAAGGAATCATCCTTAAATTCCTGACAAACAACATTCATTACACAGAATAGCAATCCCACACATGTAAGGGTGTAGTGATCTTAAGTTTCAACACTCAATTACCCAATAAATGATATAAATGGAAATGATATAATAGAGTCTTGTGGAACATACATTTAAATCAAGTTATGTCTGACATTTGGGAACTGGGATGCTAGAAATTTCTATGGAGTAGAAGGTCCAGAATAGACCCATAGAACAGTGAACTTCTGGAGGTTTCCATGGTCACTTATCTCTAGCACATCTCGACCTCTGTGCAACCTGATTCCCAGCTGGCTTTAACTCCTCGGATGACACATTCACAATCTATGAATTCTGCTTATGGCTTGAAGACCAGGAGGAGTTGCAAACAGATGTTCAAAGTTTCTAAACCTGTTTTAAATAAAAACTCCCAATTATCCACCTCCAAGGAAGGGGTGATTCAGATGGCAGGTAAACTCAGAGATTAAGGTTCCCTTAAGCGGGTGTTTAGTATCAAAACTGTTGCCTCGACTGGCCATTTCCAGTTTCTGCAAGCCATTTCCCCCTCTCACCTCTTCACCGGCTGGCTTGTCTGGTGCATAGGAAGAGGGTTACTCTAACCTTCCTGGATTTGGCAAAAAGGTGCTGTGGCTGTGGTCCTGCCCCAACTCTCAACTTTAAATAGCCCAGTCCACAGAAAATTAGACAAAAGCTATTGCCTACAGCTACCACTCTTGGGCTCAAAATCGCTTCTCCATTTACATCAAGCCTCTTGTTTTGCGTGTTTCTCTTTAGTCTCATGTTGATCAGCTGTGGTCTCCATGTGCCCTTCCTAGGTGCCTTCACCCCTCCCCAAAGCCCTGTTTACTGGGCTGCCTGCCCCCCCACCCCCCTCCCCCCCCCCCCCACCTCCCCCCGCCAGCTCCCATCTTCTACATCCCAAGGGTAAGCACTGCCATATGCCTGGCCAGCCTCTGGAGGCCACACACCACACCTCAGCTGGGACTCAGCATCTTGGTTAAGCATGTCTGGGCAGGGAAATGGACACTAATCTTCACCTGCCCCTTCTGGTTCTAACCCTTGGTTTCCGTCTTATCTGCCATCTGAATCCACCCCGTGGCCAGCACTCTACTTAGTGGAATATTCGGCCCAGTTCTCCTGTCCGAGGTCTCGAATTCTGTCCCTGAAACTCAAACTGAGGACTGAGTTTCGCTATTGGCTGACTGCTTGTCAGGTGACTGTCTGCTCCCTGGATGTCCTTTTGCCATGCTGCTTCAGGTGACTGAGCTGTGCCCAGACCGAGCTTTCCCAATCTGTCCCATTCTTCTGTGCTCTGGTTGACCAGGATATGCCCCCTCTCATCCTAACAGAAGAAATGGCATGGATCCTTGGCAAAGAGTAGGCAGCAGGAAAAATGAAACAGGGACTAACTGAAAGAGCTACTTCTAAGTTTAACCTTTATAACATAGTTCCATTAGTTTACTTCACATGGAAATCACCAAAGTATCAGACATTTGAACCCAAGGTGCAAAGCATAGTCAGAAGTCAAACATAAGTGAACTGGGAATCTCCACATCACTGCATCCATCTTCTGGTGCAGATAACAACACAGGGTGATTACATGTAAGAACTAAGTAAAGGCGAACCAAACACATAAAGGAAACCAAGCAAAACTCAAAGTTGTCTGGAAGAAAAGAACAAAGAGTTTTTGAGAGAATGCTACTATAAAACTGAGACACTATGAAGCTGATGAGAATTCCTAGGATAACGTAGCAATGTGCCTTTGATCAGGGGCTGACACCAAAGGCCAGTGGAACGATGTCTGTGCGATATTGTATCTGAAGTGGAGAAAGAAACGGTCATCATGCTCTTCTAATCACTAATAGCACACAATAGGGCTGCATTACCCAGGTCATTATTCTTGGTGATTGCGGCTGCCACCCTTGTTCGAGGCCCTTGCTTGGTAAACTGATATCCAAACTTGAGGATCCTTGAATTCTCCTCGAGCATCTGGGCAATTTCCATCTCCACAGCTGTTCCCAACTGCTGCCTCTGGTTGCAGGTGCGGACACATATACAGGACGACCAAGAAGGACAAGGAAACAGTTACTTGCATGGGAAAGATGCATAGCTACTTGGTGGATAAAAAAGTAAAGGGGTAAAGTCTCACTTTGAAAGGAATAATGTCACTTGAGATTTTCTCCCTTGCAGTCACTTGAGACCAGCTCCTTGTCTAGAAGCAAAATCCAACAGACAGCCCAATCTGCTGGCATGCTAAACTGAAAAGACTAAGCAAATTACTTACGAAGGAAAAGTTGATTCCGCACGTAAAATTAAAGCAAAGCTAATATTCGGTGTTTCCAATTTACCCCAGTGTCTGTGGTTTAAATAAAGAGTGTTTTTAAATAGTGAAACTATCTTACAGCAATCAATCCAATTGCTGAATTTTTTATTCTGGGATCTATATCCAAAACTAATCAAAGATTATCTGCTGGATGGCTATTCTTTCTCAGCAGAGTCTCACTGGGAGATCCCAGAGAAACTTCATTGTGGTTTGAACCACGGCCAGGAGAATTATCAAATGCTGAAGGGGTTACTGGGCTGTAGAAAAATCCCCAAGTTTTTTAAGTTTGGTGGAAAGAGGGTTCTTGGTTTTTAGTGTGTGTTTGTTAAGTTGAAATACAGAATTAAAAAAAAATTAAAACTAGAACTTTTTTTAAAATATGGGGGCATGTAAATATAGGAATTTAAAGTTAATCAAAATTTAACAATTAATAAAAATAAAATTTAATTTTTCCATAATATATTTATTAAAAGTTTTAAGTAAAAAGTGTAGGTTTATTTAGAAAAAGCACACAAAAAGTGTATAAAAAACAAAAGCCCCCTTCCCCCAGTGTTTCCATTCCCCATAGAGAAAGCCTGTTTGGCATATGATATACAGTCTTTTAAAACATTTTCTATGCATTCGTATGTCTACATAACCACATGTACATCTATTCTTTTTTTCACATAAATGGATTATACTAGCATATTGTTCTGAAATGTGTTTTTATTTTTCATTTAACATTAAGGACACCTTTTCACGGGTAAATATACATGTCTCTCATACTTATAAACAGCTCTCCAGTACTCCATTGTGGTGATGGAGAATAACTTATTTAGCTAGGTCCTACTTACTTTTACATTGCTTTCCATTTCTACTATTCCTAACAATGCTGCAGTGAACTTCCCTCGCACACGTAGTCTATCCTATGGCATTTCTGCACGTGTGCCTGTAGGGAAAATTAGAGCTGTGCGCAAGAGTAAGCATGTTTCAAATTTTGATATGTTCATGACTTATCCTCAAAAATATGACAATTTTTACTCCTACTAACAGTGTTTGAGATTTACTGTTTTCCCCACCCTGGCCAACATTCCCATGTTACGAATCTTTTTCATCTTTGTCACTCTAATAGGTGAAGATTTATATTCTACTTGTATTTATTTAATTGCTTTAATTTGCATTTCTCAAATTATGAATCAGAACAATTAATTTTCTTATGCATCTGTATTTCTCTTTTTGGAAACTACCAATCTCTGTCATTTGTATATTTTTTCTTTTACCAGCTTATGGTTCCTGTGTTTGTTTCTTTATTGATTTGTAAGTTTCTCATATATTAGGAAATGAACCTTTTGTCAAATGTGTTGTGAAAATACGTTGCTCAGTTTGTCTTTTGACTTTCATTTTGATTACTATAAGGACCTTTCCTAATTTTCATATGGCTAAATTTACCAATCTCCTAGATTTTATATCATGTTTGGGAAGTCTCTTCTGATTTCTTCTATCAGAAATCCTTCTGATTTCTCCATTTGTTTTATGACTTCATATATTTTCATATCTAAATCTTCATTTCACCTGGAATGAATTTTAGTATAAGAACTAAGATAGAGTCCCAAAGTAATATTATTCCAAATTATCTTTTACTTTATCCTTTTCTCACTGAGTTGAAATACTACTTTACTGCAAAATTCTCAGGCATACTTAGATGGGTTTCTGGAATCCATTGCTCTGCCAAGTCTATTTCTGTGCCAGTATCATGCAATTTTGATTGCTTTATTATATTTTAAAAATATACCTTTTAGATTCGGAAATTTTAAATATTGAGTAGATGAAGGAGAAAAGTTTAGGGAGGAACTTTTGTGTCCTAGGGAGTCCTCAGATCAAACTCTGCTCCTTTTCTTTCTCTTCATCCAGCGACCTGTCAAACCAGTCTCTCCCCAAGAAATTAACAAAATGTGGTATTTCCAGTCAGACAATAACAACTCTGGGCATCCACGGTGTAGAGATTAGCATTCTAAGCTAATGGGAGGGACAGACAGCAAAAAAGAGATCCTGACCTCACAGTTCCATGAACAACTTTAGCTCATGACACGTTTTAGAACAGTGGGGATGTATTGAGACCTGAGCTAAGGTTGGGGCTGCCATTGCTATGCCTTATGCCCCTGGAAGGGGCCAAGTGGTGCTATCTAAGGGCAGAAGGGTGGATGGATGTGGCTGGCAGGGAGGGACGAGCTAAAAGTCCCTTTACTCCCCCTCACAAATCTCAAGCCTTTGGAGTCCTGCGCTGGGGTAACATGCAGTACTTTCCTGTCAACATGGGCACACTGGTGGCTATATAAAGGATGTAGGAGCTTCAGAAAATTACATGGGGAAGGAGCATATAAAAAAGGGGAGAAAGTAATGTAACACAGGGCATCTTTCTTTCTCAGCCTGAGTCATTTTGAGGTCTTTTGTGTTATATAAGCCCAGGGTGACAAATGGAGGCCAAAATTTCTTATAATTTGTATATATTTCTCCTTTATAAGTCACTAAATACAAAGAAAAAAAGAAATAAAAGTTAAGCATACATTTCTTCTGTTGTCTTTTTTAAATGACCTTTTTTACTCAAATTTATTTAGCAGTCACCCATCTGCTTCATTAATATGCATCACTGATTATTCTTCTCACAGGGGGCATCTGATTAAATCATTACATATCCACCTGGAGCCTAGCCACAGCAGCCTGCCCCAGTGATGGATTCTCAGCAGGCCTTCATTTGGGTGCCGCTGTCTGGTGCAAGGATGCTAAATTGGTCTTGGCTATGGGTCCTGCTTGAGGAAACTTACAGATTACTTCAAACCCTTCGTTATATAGATGAAGAAACCGAGGTCTATTTCTAATAGCCTATCAGTCAATAAAAAAAAATTTGGATGGAAGACAAGTCTGACTCTGAATTTCCTCTTTCTTGGAATAAAGCAAAGAATTTTTCGTTGCTCTACAAAGTCTCAATCCTCTTTCTTTTTTTTCAATGCTCTTTCTTGTCGCAAGTAAAAAGCAGCTATTTTGGAGGCATATTGGGGAATAAGGTTGAAAAATTACATAGTTCCATTCTAGATGACTGAGGAAGGATGAGAAGGTTGATAATTTAAAGGGGATTTAAGTGGAGCACCTGGGTGGCTCAGTCGATTAAGCATCTGACTCTTGATTTCAGCTCAGGTCATGATCTCACTCACACTTTGTGAGATCTCACTCACACAGAGCCTGCATAGGGCTCTGTGCTGACAGTGTGGAGCCTTCTTGCGATTCTCTCTCTCCCTCCCACTGTGACCCTCCCTCACTCATTCTCTCTCTCTCTCTCAAAAAATAATTTTTTTAAATATAATTTATTGTCAAATTGGCTAACATACAGTGTATAAAGTGTGCTCTTGGTTTTTGGGGTAGATTCCCATGGTTCATCCCTTACATACAACATCCAGTGCTCATTCCAACAAGTACCCTCCTCAATACCTGTCACCCATTTTCCCCTCTCCCCCACCCCCCATCAACCCTCACTCTGCCCCTCCCTCACTCATTCTCTCTTTCTCTCAAAATAAATAATTGAAAAAAAATTTTTTGATGTTTATTTATTTTTGATAGAGACTAAGTGTGAACGGGGGAGGAGCAGAAAGAGAGGGAGACACAGAATCTGAAGCAGGCTCCAGGCTCCGAGCTGTCAGCACAGATCCCAACATGGGGCTTGAACTCACGAACTGTGAGATCACGACCTAGGCCGTAGTTGGGATGCTTAAACAACTGAGCCACCTGGGAGCCCCAATAAATAATTAAAAAAAAAAAACTTTATAGGGCACCCGGGTGGCTCAGTCAGTTAAGCATCTGACTTTGGCTCAGTTCATAATCTCATGGTATGTGGGTTTGAGCCCCACGTCGGGCTCTGTGCTGACAGCTCAAAGCCTGGAGCCTGCTTCAGATTCTGTGTCTCAGTCTCTCTCTGCCCCTCCCTGGCTCACGCTCTCTCTCTCAAAAATAAATAAAAACATATAACATAAAATAAAATAAAATAAATAAAATAAAATAAAATAATAAAGTAAGTAAAATAAAATAAAATAAAATAAAATAAAATAAGGACTTTATCTAAAAAAATTAATAAAGGGGATTTAAGAGAGCAAATTCAGGTTTTGTATTTCAGGGTTGTATTCACATGCATTATAAAAGCTGCTCTGGGTGCTTTGGTGGCTTACTTGGTTGAGCGACCAACTTCAGCTCAGGTCACAATCTCACGGGTTTGATCTCATGTGAGCTCAGGTCATGATCTCATGGGTTTGAGCCCCTTATCAGGCTTGGGGTTGCTGCTATCATGGTGGAGCCTGCTTTGGATCGTCTGTCCCCTGCCCTCTCCAAAATGAATAAACATTAAAAAAAAAAAAAAAAAGCTGCTCTTTCCAGGATTCCATTTCATTCATTAGGTGTAGGATTGCTAGATTTATCAAATAAAAATATAGGACACCTAGTTAAATGTGAATTTTGATTGATAATAAATAATTTTAATAAATAAAAATAAACATTTTTAGGATAGTATGTCTCAAGTATTTCATGATACATACTTCTACTAAAAATTATTTGTTGCTTATATGAAATTCAAATTTAACTACATTCTATCTGGCAATCCTAACTAGGTGGTATCTTACAAGGAACTAGGAACAGAGTATCTGGAACATTACTTCAGATGTGGGGTTTCACATTATACAAGAAGATAAATATACTTTGGAATAAAGTATCCATTTCTTTCATAGATGTCCTGGAAAGAATTTACTAAGAGCCCACTTAACTTCTTCCTTATAGTAGTTCATTTGATAAATATTCCTGAGGATCACTTCTTTTCTTTCACTTTATATTTCTCTCTGGCTCATTTTCCTAACCTCTTACTCCCTGATGCCCCTTTCTTTATTTCCTACTCCCCCACTCCCTTCATGTCTCTGGATACACACCAGGATACACAGCATTGAGCTTCCTGAGTGTGTATGGCTGGGTATGCATATCCCCTTTGCATACTTTCATTTGGGAAAGCTACTTTGGTGATGTACCCTGTCTGGGGAGGGTGAGTAAAGGAACATCTGTCTTCTGCACGGTTCCCCTGCTCCCCTGGCAACAAGCCTTGAGAGGAGGTGAGGGGCAGAGGACATGCACTGAAGCAGCCCATGTGTCCTGACAGCAAAAAAGGAGAGTAGAGCTGTTCATGGGGCCTGGTGGGGGTTTCCAGACTTAAGCAAAAGTCCTGGGTGAGAGCCTGGGGCTCTATCAGATGTTGGAGGGTTTAGATCAGGAATTTCCAGACATGCAGGGGGTACTCTCCCACTGCCCCTCCCATCATCCCCCAGGAGAATACTCATTGCACAAGGATCTGTGCTCTCCCCTCTCTCTGGGACATCGCAGGGCCCTTTCTTCACACTAGACAGTGTCCAGACCCCTCAGATTCACTGAGTCCCATGGCAGACAGTTCCCCATAGCAAAAGTGGCAAGGCAAAAGCATTAGGCCGAGAACCTAGATTTGCTGTCTGACAGCAGGAGCCAGCCGAAGCCAGCAGAGCAACTTGAAACACTGCAGACTGATTCTGGGAAAAGAGGCCTTCAGGGTAAGGAAGATGTGGTCCTGGAGAAAAGCAGCTTGCTTTGGTTGCTGACGGGAACTTAAAAAACACTGCAACAGAGCTGAGACTGTGATCACATCGTGGGTGTGGCCTGCTACTCGAAGCCAGATCATCTTCTAGAACCCGGATTCCTCTAAACAGGCTCTGTGGCCTGCCCCAGACTGCAGGAGTCCTTTTTCTCCAGCTCTAGCAGCCTTCGACCAACAGCAAAGAGTCTGTCTCTGGGCATGGCCAGTCTGCTTTCTCCTTGTAGCCACAGTCTCAGGTGGGCTGGGACATTCTGAGCTGAGATTCCTGCTAGGGACATGGGTGATGATGGCTGCACAAGGCAGCTGTCAACACCTCTGGCCCCACCTCCTCTCTCCCCTGGTGCCTGACTAGCCTAGGGCTGGGGGAGAGCTGGCTCCTTAGGTCTCAGGCTGCCTCACTGTTCATGGTTTAGTTATTGTCATGCTCTCCCACACGCCCTCCACAGGCCAGAAGCTATTACAACTTACAGGAAAACCAGAACATCAAATCGAGTCACAGAACTTTGGCTTTTAACTCAGTCCCCTGCAGCACCCCCCTTTCACATGCACCCTGTGAGTCACACCTGGTTGTCGATCTTGATCTCTGTCAAGGTGTCATTTTCTCTTAGTGCTTCTACCAGGGCCAGGATTCCAGTCCCAGTGATAAAATTGGATTCAATGTTTAGGCTTTTCAAGGTCTTGTTTACTTTCAGCATATCTGCAAAAGCCTTATTATGAAAAAAGAAATAACCATTAATGCTGCTAAAGATTTATTTACTGAATTCCCCACCGCCAAATGAAACACAGATGTTTTTTACATACTTAAAGAAAAACTGAGTCAAATCAAACTTTCACCTCCAAGTAACAAAGATAGTAATTTAAAATAATTCAGACCAGACCTGTGAATTTTACATACCTGTAAAACAAAAAACAAAACCAAAAAATCCTTACACAGGATTACCAACTTTGTAAGGTGTGGACATTGAAAAAAATCCCACTACCATCTGTTATCACTGTCAGTTTTGTTTTGTGGTTTTTTCTCTGAGAAAAAGCATTTTAACATTAGGAAAAACAAAGAAAGGACATGATCTCTGAATTGTTTTATTTTGTCCCCTTTGCTATGAATAGCTTAAAAAAAAACTTTACTGTTGACTAGCATGTGGGCACTACTGATATTATTTCAGGTCATCTATAAATCAGAATTCCTCAAAGATAACTTTTGGAATATAATCACCACTCAGAGTGGCAAACCCACTGGAGACTCTCAGTTCAAAACAACAAATGCATGCACCTGCCTGTTCCCCTTGTGCCCAATGTTTCCCATTATCATAAAGAAAAGATAAAATCTTTGAGTGACCGGAACTCTCACAGTACAAGAAACAAACAAACAAAACAGAGGGCCATTCCCTTGAAAAATTGCTGACGCACAGAAAAAAAAGAAATATTGATGGAGAAATGAACACAAAAAAAGTTGTTGCCTGAGATGCCAGAGGTAAGTCCTGACTGGGGCATTGCATCAAAGAACTGCCTTCGGAACAAATGGAATAACCAGAGCAGATGGAGAGCACATTGCCCCTCCCCATAGCTTCCCTGAGACAGAAGCCACACAGAAACAGGCACCTTCAGACCTACCACCTGATACCATGTGGGAGAAACAGAAAGGAGAAGCAGCCATGTCCAGGGATGAAACATACTGCAATGTACCCCTCCCAGAGTGAAGCCCCTCCTAACTGTAGAGTTGTGGGGGACTCCCAGGCCACCTGTCAGCTCCCCGTATATACCCTTCAAGAGAAGGCTGCTAGAAAATTCACCTGCCTGCTTACAAAAGCACTCATTCATTCATTCATTCATTCACTTATTCAAAAAAGACTATTGGGTTTCTACAGTGTGCTGGCAGCAGAGGAAATAAAAATCCCTGTCAAAAGACAGTTTATATTTGAGCAGGAGGGCAGTTGATACATCAATAAAGAAAATACATAGCCTGTTGGATGGTGACAAATGGAGAAATAGAAAGCATCTCCCTTTAAAAAAATTTTTAATGTTTTTATTTATTTTTGAGACAGAGAGAGACAGAACATGAGCAAGGGAGTGGCAGAGAGAGGGAGACACAGAATCCGAAGCAGGCTCCAGGCTCCGAGCTGTCAGCACAGAGCCCGACGCAGGGCTCGAACCCACGGACTGTGAGATCATGACCTGAGCTGAAGTCGGACACCCAACCGACTGAGCCACCCAGGTGCCCCAAAAGGGTCTCCCTTTTAAGGGAGAGGTCTGTTGATGAAACAGATCTACACAACTATGGAGGAAATGATCCTGGTTTACACAAAACAACCTCATTCTCTATTCAGAAATCTGGCAACCAGTGATTGCCAGACATACTAGGAAAACCAACATCATGGAAGAGAAAAGCCAAGTCAACCAATAGCACAGCATGCTCCAGAGGGAGCAGAGATCTTTCAAGGGAACAGAAACAAATATAAACATTTTAATTATTATTGTCCCTCTTCCCTCTCCCCAAAAAAGAAAGAAAACATACTCTATTAATAAAATAAGTACTGGCTATTATGGGGGGAAAAAGAAGAATATGTACATGAAAATGTGTTGAAAAATTTAAATATTACATTAAAATAAAGACAAGTAAATGACATCCAGAATTACAAAATGAACACGGCTGAAGACCAAGTTGGTAAGTGAGAACATAAATCTGGGATATTCCCCAGAATGTCGAGTAAAAAGACAAAGATAGAGAAAATAGGAAAGAAATGTTAAAAGATACAGGGAAAGATACAGAAGTTCAACATTTATTTAGTAGGAGTTTCAGAAGGACAAAAGAAAAAAAAAGACATCAGAGGGGAAGAAATTATAAAATAATAGGAAAAAATTTCCTAGAGTTGAAGAGAACTATGAATTTTTATCTGAAAGAACCCACTGGGGGCACCTAGGTGGTTTCATCAGTTAAGCATCTCTTGATTTCAGCGCAGGCCATGATCTCACAGTCTGTGATTTCGAGCCCCACGTCAGGCTCTGCACTGCTGGTGCAGAGCCTGCTTGGGATTCTCTGTTTCTCCCTCTTTCTCTGCCCCTCCTTCACTCTAGCGCTCTTCTCTCTCTCAAAAACAAACATAAAAAAAAAAAAAAAAGAATGCACTGGATGCTCAGCAAAATGAGTAAAAAGTCTCATAAGTGGTCACATACAAGTGAAATTTCAGAAAAGTTTCTAGCAAGAGAAAATAAGTTACTTAACAAAGTAACAAGACTCAGACCAGCATTAGTCACTAGACTGTAAGGGCCATGAGAAAGAGATTTCTATATTTACACATTTAGGTAATTGTAAATACTGGTGGTAAGTTTTAAATTTCTGCAATCAATCTCTTAACAAAACATAGAATATAATGGCATAAAACACACATAAAGCTGAAATGTGTGAACATAATGGAATAACTACAGCTTGAGGCAGAAAAAGGAAAAGGGATAAAGACAGAGTACAGAACTGCCATCAGCTTTTCTAATGGAGAAACAAAAGATCAAAAACAAAAAAGTGTGCATATCAGTGGTTTTCTACTCTGGCTGTACATTAGAATGATCTAGAAGCTTCAAAATGTATACCAATGCTTGGGCCTCACCCCAGATGAAGTAAATGGGAATCTCAGGCTGTACGTAGCCTGGACTGCTAAATTTTTTAAAAGCTCTCCAGGTGATTAATGTTCACCAGGGTTGACAACCACTTTAATTAAAGTTATAAAGACAACAACTAGAAGAATGAAAAACAAATTGGTAATACCGATTGCTCTGGGGAATGGAACAAGGAACTTCTATATTATTTTAATTATTTTTATGGTGGAAAACACAGGAAGAAGGAAGAGAAGGAATCTAACTTGGGATCAGAACAGGATTTCTCAACCTTGGCACCAATGACAGTTGAGGCCACAGAACTCTTTGTTGTGGGAGGTTGTCCTGTGTATTGCAGCATGTTTAGCAGCTTCTGAGACCCATTAAATGCCAATAGTACCCTTCCCAGTCATGACAACCAAAAATATCTTCAGACACTGCCAAATGTCCCCCCGGAGAGCAAAATTACCCTGAGCTGAGAAGCACCAGACTAAAAGAATCCTGTGTATTAGACAAGCACTTGCTTTAACTGCAAAGAAAGCTCAAAGATTTGGACTAACCTTATTGTACACCACGTAAATTAAAGTGTATTTATTCCCTGCTAGGTCCTTAATTAGAATTAAACGCACACATTTTAATTACAGCATCAGAAGGAAATGCATCAGGCTTTTCCTCATGGACGCCCCAGGCTTCAGGATTTACGCTCATTATTAGAATAACAAAATGTCGGAGCAATTAGGCCTTTATAAAAAAAGTTGCAGGACTTCCTGGCAAGTAGCCAGGACCTTGCCAATTTCTTTTAAACTTGAGAAAACACTTTTCTCATAGTGAACAAAACAAGGGAGACCCAGCCAAACATAACCCTGGGCTGTAGGCCCAAGTTAATTTCAGTCCAGCAAATATTTAAGCATCTATTACATGTGCTGGGGATAACATCGGTAAAACAAAGACCAGATTTCTTAAATGTTATATAAATAATTACAGTAGAAATACATTTTTAAAGAGAAGGTTTTGCTTTCTGTACTTCACAGGATTGTAGGGAAATCCAATTTCCTGCATTGCCCAAACCTGCCTCATCCAAAGGGTAGCCTCAAGGCACATGTGGCTATTAAGCCCTTGAAAAACGGCTGGTCTGAATTGAGACATGCTGTAAATATAAAACACGCACTAGATTTCAAAGATGCAGTATGAAAAAAATAATGTAAAATACCTTATTACATTTTCACATTACATTTCGAAATGATCATATTTGGGATATATTGGTTCAAATAAACTATATTATTAAAATGAATTCCACCTATTTCTTTTTTTTAATGTGGCTACCAGAAAATTTTTATATTTATACATGTGGCTTACATTTGTGGCTATCTCATTTTATTTGTTATGGACAGTACTGTCTAAAAGAGCATTTTTTAACGTATGTGGACTTTTTCTGCTCCCTGCTAGAGATGTGGTTGCATGTAAGTACTTGGGGCATGGTGAACTGAACCTAATTACAGGTCACTTAAATTCACTTCCTGGCTTGTCTACATGATGTGTAGTCTTAGTTAAATTACTCAACATCTATGAGCCTCAGTTGCCTCATCTGCAAAGTGGGGATAATGCCATCTCACATACACATAATTTGCCTACCTTTACAGTAATCCCACAAGTACTTCATTGAATCTGTTCCTGAATCTTACAAAGAAGTCTCCTAAAACTCTTTGCTTTAACACTGATCTTTCATTATTTTTTTCCTCTCTCTTTTTTTAAGGTAATCTCTCGACCCAAAGTGGGCTCAAACTCACAACCCCCAAATCTAGAGTTGCATGCTCTACTGACTGAACCAGCCAGGCGCTCCCATCTTTAATTCTTTGCAGGCAGTTGCTAGGGATAATCAAAGTTTGAAGATCTCTATTGCCTATGGGGTAATCAACCAATTTTCAACCTACAGTAGGTTGAAAAGTAGCTTTCTCCACTCTGGCATGACTGAAAGGAGAGCTATGGGGGCAGCCGGGTGAGGGCTGGACAATATAAAGCCATCTAGGAATAAGGCCAGAGAGGCTTATCTTTTCATACCCTGAAGAACTGCAACTATTCCTTACAATTGTGTGGTGAGCCAGAGTCACACGGTATGCTTGCAACACATAGCTGTTGCACTAAAAACAGTATCAAAGAGATGATTATATTTGGATTTTATTTAGACCACTTAGCAAGTTAGCTATTTGACTGAGTGGAAGAGTCACATTATTTGCTAGTAGGGTTGACAGTGGACTACAACCTATTTCCATCCCTGCAGTTTTACTGTCATGTAATACACTGAAGTGACAAATCATTTCTTTATTCATACCCTAGTCACTTGCATACAAAATGTACTGGGAATATTTTGCTTTATTGAGAACCTATCTACTGAACGACAGAGATTATATAAAATCATATACCGATAAAAGTCCTTAAATAACTGATTTCACCTTTACCAATGATCTAGTTCTGCTATTTTACTATTTTAATGGTAAGGTTTCAAATTCAAAACTTCTTTCAACCCACAAATTGAGATATAATTACTGCTGGTGAAAACATCAATTCTGTAGCTTAGTTCCTCTTACATGAGTGCTTATTTTATATTTGCTGTGGTCATCACAGAAATATTCTCTATTGCTGAGAGGTTGGAGGGCATGGTATTCATCCATTTAACAAGTGTCCAAACATCTACTCTGTGCTAACACTGCAGTAGGTAGCCATTACTTTCATTTTACTTTCCGTTTTTAATGTTATTTTAGATCTTCCAACAGACATGTTGCTTTAAATCACATCATCACGTCAAGAAAACTTGTTTTTCTAGCTTGACTCAAAGGCTGAGCATTAGATGCTATAGAATTACAGGCTGATGTTCAGGCTCCCCAAAACTGATATACTTTAGCAAAAGTATGAAAGTTGAGGCATTGTGTATAAAAACAGCATAGCTTGATGGTTAAAGCAACCTGGCTATAGAATCGGGAGGACCCGGTGGTGCCACTTACTGGCTGTGTTACCCTGGAAAAGATATTCAACCTTGCTGAGCCTCAGATTGCTCATTTGTTACAGTGGGAACTAATAACAGCACATACCTTATAGTATTATAGTGAGGATTAGGTGAGCTGACGTGTGTAATGCATAGAGCTTACTGCTGGTGTTTACTAATTGCTGAAGAAATGTTAGCTATTTATAGCAATAACATTGATGGTGGTAACAGTTGTAGTAGTTACTTAGGCCAAGGGCCTTCCTTATTTAGCTGAATTATCTAAAATGCATGGAAGGAACAGGGCTTTTGGCTGGTTACTTTTTTCGTATTCTGGTTAACAAAAAATGTTTTAAGATCTAGTTGTTTAAAATATTTTTGAAACATAATAATCCATTTCAAAGATTAAAATGAAATACACTTTAATACTTTTATACATGCTCAGTTCCTGTAGGATTTGGGAGTCTTGGAATATCCATTGACTGTGACATTATGTTAATATAGATGCAAAAGCTCCAGAAAATTTGTACTAAGTACAGAGCAAAAGCTAATATTTATGTAGCTAAATGCCTAATCTAATCTTATTTCTTTCTCCTCAAAGTGTACTGCTAACAAAATTTTAGTTAATTCAAAGTGCCTGACAGATGGGTTCTGTTTTATTGTCTTATTATAACTAATGTGTTTAACTGTGTAGAAAATTACCAGATCTAAAAACTGTTAATTTATAGAACACATTAAAAATAGTTTCTAACAAATTAAATATTTTCATGTAATATTTCTGAAATTTTACTCACAATTGCCACAGGGTCATTGCTGCGGGTTGCAGCCAGGCTGAACTTCTTTACGTGAGTGTTGGTTTCCAGAGCCTTTGCAAATTCCTTCAGGGTTGGAATTGGAATGTTCTAAAATGGAGGAAGGCACAGAGGGTTGATAGACCATTCTGTAGCTCCCCCACCCCAACTCAAGACCCACAGCTTTTAAATACCTTATGTGTTTAGATGGCTAAACGTGTGACATCCCTTCTAAAATACTCATTACCCATCCTCCAGCAGCCAAGCCATCCTGGGCCGACAGCACCACTTAGTATCTAACAAGGGAATCTAACACAACATGACATTCTGGCCTCCCTGTTCTGTTCACTCTGACCAAGAAATTATGCACATACCAAACTCCACTCCTTTTCTCTTTCATTCTCTATATTCTAGCCAGATTCATCTATGTGCCATTCTTTTAATATACCATGGTCTTTCTCTCCTCCATACTCTTATGTATGCTTTTCCCTTTGCCTGGAAATTCTACTATCCTTTTCTCTGATTAATTCCTACTCATTTTTCAAGAGGCAGCTGAATATCACCTTCTTTGTTCACTGGCTTTCCAAGGCAAGATAAAAAATTTCCTTATCTGCAATTCCACAACTTTTGGGGGCTTACCACATCATGTTGTAGTTATTGATTTAGTATTTTTCTCCTAATATAAGTTTTTCAGAATAAAGACAAAATGAATCTTACTCCATCTTTCACAGCACTTAGCACAGCCCCAACCACTGGGAGGCAGGCAATACGGGGTAGACTAGAGGTTGATATGAATCCTGGGTTCACTACAGACTAGCTCCATGGCCGTGAGCAATTTAATCTCCTTAAGTGCCACTACAGATTAAATGAGATACAGTAAGTTCCCCTTATCCATGGGGGATATGTCCCAAGACCTTGAGTGTATGCCTGTAACCACGGATAGCACTGAACACTTATAATATGTTTTTTCCTGTACATACACACATACCTATGATAAAGTTTAATTTATAACTTAGGCACAGTAAGAGATCGACAACAGTAGCCAATAATAAAACAACACTTGTAACAATATATTGTAATAAAAGTTACATGAATGTGGTCCCTCCCTCTCTCTCAAAAGATAGCTATACTCACCCTTCTTCTTGTGATGTGAGATGATAAAATGCCTATGGAATGAGGTGAGGTGAATGACATAAGCACTGTGATAGAGGGTTAGGCTACTAATGACCTTCTGACAGTCTGTCAGGAGGATCATCTACTTCTGCACTGTGGTGGTTGACTGTGGTAACTGCAAACCATGGAAAGCAAAACCGCAGACAGAATGGAACTACTGTAATGAATTTCAAGTATTTAGCAAAGGAGAAGGCTCACAGTGAATACTCAACACAAGTCAGTTATTATTAAATGGCAGATGTTGGCCCAACATGAAGTAACAAAATAGATACCAGGCAATGTTCTCTCTCCATCTCTCTCTCATCTCTCTCTCACTCACACACACACATACACACACTCCCTTCCCCTCCCTTTGAGAGTAACATGACTAACTACCAAACAGAATAAGGCAGAAGTGACAATGTGTGACTTCAGAGCATAGGCCATAAAAGGCACTGTGGTTTCCTGCTTGTTCTTTCTTTTTCTCTTCAGCCACTCCCTCTGGGAGAAGAAGGCTGTCATGACGTGAGGCCACACAGGCAGCCCTATGGAGAGGCCCATGTGGTGAGAAACTGAGGCCTCCTGCCAACAGCCACCTGAGTATGCCATCCTGGAAGTGTACCCTTCTACCTCAGTCAAGCATTCTGCTGATGGCAGCCCTTGATGACAGTTTTACTACAGCCTCACTTGAGACCCTGAGCCACAACTATCCAGCTAAGTCCTGATTCCTGATACTCAAAAGCTGTGTGAACTAACAAATGTTTATTGTTTTAAGCCTCTAAGTATTGGAGTACTTTATTACCCAGCAGTAGATAACCAACATTCTTTGTTTAACACAAATACTGTGATTCTTTGCAAAAAATTCTAGAAGTCACTTTTTAAAAATTTCTTCTTTTGAGTTGGATAGCTTGCCTCAAAGTCAGTGACTACAGAGGATTGGAAACAGGTGTGAAAACTGGCAATCAGTTATCTCCATTACATTTTTTAACCTCATGATAAATCAAGTGACTGACAATAATCATAACGCAATACCTTAATGTTGTTGAGGTTGACATCTTGCAGGCCGGGGTCATTGGCTTTCATCTGCTGCAGACTCAGTTCCACATTGGTGGGATTGGGTGGTTCCTCAAATACTGGCTTGACCTTCTCACCTTTGACCACATCTAACACACAAGTTTTAATTTTAAAAAGAAAGTGTAAGGGCTCTCCTTCCAAAATCAGAGATGACTTCCCCCAAAACGACCTTTCCTTCCTATGCTCCGATTCCAATAATACTCTAATATCAGTGATAGTACAGCTGATGATTCTCAACTAAACAAACATGGAAATGGTACAGTTCTGAGTCACAGTTTCAAACACTGATGCTTCTCAACTGCAATGCAAAGAAGTCTCAGTGGCTGATGCTACATGGAACCAAAAGTTCAGAAGGCCCTATAGTAAACTCCAACCTACCCCCCGCCCCGCCGCCCCACCAAATCCACAAGCAGTTATTGCTGCTGTATATGGATCACTTTCAGACTATAATCATCAAGCTACAGGAGCTGAGATTCAAAAAAGAAATAAATTTCTTCATTTCCAAAACCATACTATTCCTTTGGCCTCTTTTTTAAAAATATTATTTATTTATTCCTTTTAAGTAGGCTCCATACCCAATGTGGGGTTCAAACTCATGACCTTGAGATCAAGAGTTGCTCTACCAATTGAGCCAGCCAGGTGCCCCTTCTGGCCTCTTGACCATACCTCATCCTTCTCTGATTTCCATTTGGAGATTTAATTTTGAGGAAGGTATGGGAAGAGAAAGGGACAGAAAGGCAGAATGGAACAATTCTCAAAAGCAGTTAACAGAAAACATTTGCAGTATATATTTAACATACAAACTGTTACTATCCCAATATACACAGGGCTCCTACAAATTAGTAGACAATCCAATTAAAAATGAACAAATAATATGATCACAAGAATCTGTCACTCAACCAAAAATATAAAAAGTAATTAAATTGTGAAGTTAAAAAATGGAACACCATTTGACTAGCACAAAAATGTAAAAAGAGATAACATGTAGAATTGGCAACAACTGTGAAGTCAAACACATCCTCTTACGTTGATGGTGAGAACGTAAACTGGTACGTAAACTCCTTTTGGGAAGAATTTGGCCTTACTTATCAACATGTAAAATGTGGGTACTCTATGACCCAGTAATTCTGTATCTAGGAGTCTAATCTACAGGGAAAAAAAAAGCACAAATACATAAATATATTTTTCAGGGATGTTCACTGACATATTACTTGTGACAGCAAAATATGATAAATACAAAGCCTATCAATATGAAAATGGTTAAGTTACAGCATAATCTCTCATAATAAGATGTGATCTATTCATTAAAAGAAGGGGGCAAACTGACATGTACTGATAAAAGAAGAGAACCACAATTTGAAAAAAAGTTAATGAAAAATGAAATACTTAGGTATTTCATTTGTACGTATAAAAAATCTTTACAAGACCTAGATGAAGAAAACTACAAAACTTTATTGAAAGAAATAAAAAAGAACTAAATGGAGGGATAACTGCAAGAGACTCAATATTGTCAAGATGTCAGTTCTTCTCAACTTGAGGTATAGATTCAATGCAATCCCAGCAAGTTATTTTGTATACATCAACAAACTGATTTTAAAGTTTATAGGAAGAGGCAAAAGACCAAGAAAAACCAACACAATACTGAAAAAGAACAAAGTTGGAGGACTGACGCTACTCAACTTTGACTTACTACAAAACTACAGTAATCAAAAGAGTGTGGTATTGGCGAAAGAATAGACAAACAGATCAATATAACAGAGTAGAGAGCCCAGAAATAGATCCACATAAATACAGTCAACTGATTTTCAATAAAGGAGCAAAAAATGCAATGGAGAAGAGTCTTTTCAGTAAATGGTGCTAGAACTGGACAACCATACACAAACAATACATAAAAAAAGAGTCTAGACACAGACCTTAGACCCTTCACAAAAATTAACTCAAAGTTTCTCACCTAAATGTAAAATGCAAAACAATAAACCCCTAGAAGAAAGCATAGATGAAACTACGCTGCATGATATCATAATGGTGGATCCATGTCATTATACATTTGTCCAAACCCATAGAATGTACAACCCCAAGAGTTAACACTAATGTAAACAACAGACTTAGGGTGATAATGATGTGTCACTGTAGGTTCATGAAGTGTAACATATGTACCACTCTGGTGGGGGATGTTGGTAATGGAGGAAGCTATGCATGAATTGAGGACAGGGAGTATATGGGAAATCTGTGTGCCTTCTGCTCAGTTTTGCTGTGTACCTAAAATTCTAAAAAAAAAAAAAAAAAGCCTTAAAAAAAGTTAATGATATGTCTGTGCATAAAAGCCCAGAAGATTATGCGCCAGATTTTTAAAAACAAACATGTTGTCAGAATGTTACCCTTTGATACTAAAGTTAAAAAGGATAAACATTTTTCATCTATATGAATAAGCAAAAATGAAAAAAAAAAGTAATACTGCTCATTGTTTGGATAAATAGCTCAGTATCAATGATGGTCTGTAAATATGCTGCTCAGACTAGAAAGTACCTGCTAAGTCTCCTTCAAAGAGAATAAAATACACTTCACCTAAGAAAAATCTGTAATCTTCTGCAAGTTTTTACAGCACCTGGATCGCACTGTAGCAAAATAACTTGATTGTTTGTCCGTCCCTCCCATGGACAGATAAGTTCCTTTAGGCAGAGACCATTTTTTATCTTCATACCTAGAACATTCCTGACGCATAAGGTATTCAGTAGATAACTAATGAATGAGTAAATACAAGAGTCTAATAAACTGTACGCTTTTCTGGGAAATACTGACACAGAGAATTGTGGTCTTGAACTTTCTGTGCCGGCTAAGTCCATGCCAGTGTGTCTTTCACATTCTCAGGGGGAAGTAGGAATTCAAATTCTAATGACCTGTGTCCATTATTGAGAAAACAAAGATACCTAATAGAAAAGGGAACTTACTGAAAATACTATTATTGATTAAAAAGCATCATCAGGAACATGAAACTCTGCAATCTATGTTGACTATGCAACCTTTTTATCAGCAATTTTATATTTTGGGTGAGTAGACCCACCAAAAGAGTATGTTCTGGGCAAAACACACTGATTGGTCCATTATGCTGCAAAAACTTTGATTATGGGCTTCCCTATTCTGGTTTGAATGCCCAGAGCCCAGTGATCCTTAGTGCGTTGACACAATCTACCTTCAAAGCCTACAGGATGGAACTCTGGATTCAACAGGCATCCCTCTTATCAACACCACCTGAAGCTCTCAATTTTCAAACACCACAGACTCCACATCAACTTACTTCTCACAGGCACTTTGCCACCTTTAGTGCTGGCCGTTTCTTCATCAAACTTTGGATTGTTGAGTAAATTGTGCACTCCAAGAACAGCTAAAAACAAAGATTAACAGTGAATATACATTAAGTTTGGGAAGGCACATTAGGATGTCCACAATGTTAATTTTCCTTGAAGAACAATTCTTCGTATCATAAAGGTAAGTGTCCAGAGCCCCCCAGCCTTGCATAGTGTGTGGGACACATACAGTGTTAAATAAGCTTATATATTAAAAAAATCTCTTTCCAAGGCCACCAGCAATCTTCAGATGTCTTTCTGGGGCTATACAGGTAGAATCATTTAGCATCTGGGGACAATGGTCCAGTTATGTCCCCAAATTACTGAAAACTTGCTTAGACCTCCTAGTTAAGTAGACTCAACCTTTCTGTTTTCTCATCTGTAAAATGTGAAGGTGGGACTGAGTCTAAGGATATTTTAAGATCTAACGTTATATAGATTACAGCATGTACTCTCCCAGAGGCAAATAACAGAAAGATCATGGACCTCTTTCAATGTAAGCCACCCCTTTCTCAGGACCAACAGTTTTCCTCTCCAGTTTACAGCATCCTAGGGTGGTAAATAAAAGAGATGTCAGCAATAAAAGGCCACATAAGCATACTGAGATTTTCAGTCTCCTGTATTATGTGAAGCTTGCACCAGGAGGCAGCACAGGACGCAAGAAACAGCACTGGGCGAGAACGAGCTCTGGGCAGGCTGAAACACAACTGCCCGATCTTCCGATGAAACTGTACAGATGAGACTGGCCACCTGGAGAAGAATCCCAGGACAAGTCATCTGTCGATAGGTAGTGGAGGAGCATCTCAGAGCTCCTCATCAGCTGTACCGTAATCGACACATCAGGAGGAGGGAGGCAGCCAGCAGCAGCCCAATAAAGGGCAAAGGTGTAGAGCCAACAAGTCCAGAGTTAAGAGTGGCAATCAGGAGCAGTCACCTAGAGTTAGAATCCTGGTTCTATCACAAACTACCTGTGTGACTTGGGAAGTTACTAAATGTCCCTGAACATCAGTTTCCTCATCTGTAAAATAGGGATAATAATTATTCTTCAAGTGTTACAAAGATTAAATGACTTCCCATGCATCAGACAATGTTCTAAGTGCTTTACACATTCTTGTTAAAGAAATAAGAATTTGTTGCTGTGTTTCTGGCACTGCCTAAGGAGAAGATGCCCTATTTGTTTTTTTAATTTTTTTAAATTTTTTTTCTTTTTTTTTTTTTCAATATATGAAGTTTATTGTCAAATTGGTTTCCATACAACACCCAGTGCTCATCTCAAAAGGTGCCCTCCTCAATACCCATCACCCTCCCTCCCCTCCCTCCCACCCCCCATCAACCCTCAGTTTGTTCTCAGTTTTTAAGAGTCTCTTATGCTTTGGCTCTCTCCCACTCTAACCTCTTTTTTTTTTTTCCTTCCCCTCCCCCATGGGTTTCTGTTAAGTTTCTCAGGATCCATATAAGAGTGAAACCATATGGTATCTGTCTTTCTCTGTATGGCTTATTTCACTTAGCATAACACTCTCCAGTTCCATCCATGTTGCTACAAAGGGCCATATTTCATTCTTTCTCATTGCCACGTAGTATTCCATTGTATATATAAACCACAATTTCTTTATCCATTCATCAGTTGATGGACATTTAGGTTCTTTCCATAATTTGGCTATTGTTGAGAGTGCTGCTATAAACATTGGGGTACAAGTGCCCCTATGCATCAGTACTCCTGTATCCCTTGGGTAAATTCCTAGCAGTGCTACTGCTGGGTCATAGGGTAGGTCTATTTTTAATTTTTTGAGGAACCTCCACACTGTTTTCCAGAGTGGCTGCACCAGTTTGCATTCCCACCAACAGTGCAAGAGGGTTCCTGTTTCTCCACATCCTCTCCAGCATCTATAGTCTCCTGATTTGTTCATTTTGGCCACTCTGACTGGCGTGAGGTGATATCTGAGTGTGGTTTTGATTTGTATTTCCCTGAAGAGGAGCGACATTGAGCAGAAGATGCCCTATTTGATAGACACAGGCCACTTAGGTCATCCAAATATATCTTGCTTTGGCCCTATATGCACTGAGCAACTTTTTTTTTTTTTTAGATTTTTTTTTTAAGTTTATTTATTTTTGAGAGAAAGAGACAGTGTGAGCAGGGGAGAGGCAGAGAGAGAGGTTGACACAGAATCCGAAGCAGGCTCTAAGCTCTGAGCTGTCAACACAAAGCCCGATGCAGGGCTCAAACTCACAAACTATGAGATCATGACCTGAACCGAAGTTGGATGCTTAACCTACTGAGCCACCCAGACGCCCCTTCACTGAGCAACTTCTAATTATAATTTGGCTCCCCTTGCCAAGTTTCAATTTTTGTTTTATCTGTTTCCTGGGAATCTGGCTAGTGGATCCGCCCCAAACTGATGGCCCTTATGTGCATAGACAAGATGAAATCTCTAGACCAGCAGAGCTGGTGGTCAAGCTGAGGTACAGACGCTCTGAGAAATGCTGCCTTGGTGGTCAGCTGCTGCTCCCTTGCTGTTGTCTACCTGCCATCATAACATGTGCAGGCCATTGATACTCATTGTTATCTTAACCTCACTGGCTGTCAGCCCATGCACTCACGGGGCTGCTCTTGATCTTCCAGAAAGATCCACCCTAGAGAAGATGCTGTCACCCACCCCCAGGTGGGCTTCCTGAGCTCTGAGGGAGCACCTGACGATGGAGTGAGGCTGAGTAGAGATAATAACACAGTTTTCTTTCTGGATTATTCCCCTGGTATTATTATTGTATGAATTTCAGAATCTAGATTCTTTCAAATGGTTGGTGTTTTTCTCTTTCTCCTTTCTTCAGCATTTCCTGGGAATTCGAGCCCAGCCATGCATTCTCCCTTTGGGCATGTCCATGAGACAACCCTTGAGAGGAGCAGTAACCATAACAAGATCCCTCCAAGGCAACCACAGGGCTAAGAAAAAAGGTCACTGCAAAGCACCTTCTTAACTGCATGATGCAGATGCCTTAACTCCTGCAGTGATTTCTGAGACAGGTTCAAATATGTGAACTTAATATTGATGACTGACTATCACAGAAGGAATGGAAATGTAGCTGAGGTGGCAGGGCTGGTTCTCCTGGGAGGGAGAATTATTATTACAAATGTCTTTCAGTGGAATAAAGACGTGAGGATTTTTGCCAAAGCTTGTGGACTGTTTCTGAAAGCACCTTTATCCTGTGGTGACCTAATAACCCTAATAATCCATATTTACATCCCATTTGGAAAAAAAACACATCCCATTAATGCACAAATATGCTGGTATATGCATAGAATCTTTCTTGAAGGATATATTAGAAATGGGAGGAGGCTTAATTAGGGTAAGAAACTTTCTCTTTTTTTTTTTTTTTTTTTACAATTTATGTATTTATTTTTGAGAGAGAGAGAGAGAGAGAGAGGGAGAGAGAAAGTGATTGGGGGAGGGGCAGAGAGACAGGGAGACAGAGAATCCCAAGCAGGCTCTGTGCTGTTAGCACACAGCAGGATGCGGGGCTCAATTCCACGAGATGTGACATTACGACCATGAGCCAGAATCAAGAGTCGGGTGCTAAACCGACTGATCCACCCAGGTGCCACAGAAACTTACCTTCAGTACATAGCCTTTTATTGTTGTTGTTATGTTCCAGTAATAGTTTATTTACAAAAACAGGAGGCAGGTCGCAGTTAGCTGACCCCTAATCTACTGCCATCTTGACTTCCCATTCTTCTATACTATTTGTGTTTTGCCTATCTGCATGTGTAATCAATTCAAATCATAACAACATTTACTATTTTGTTGCTATTGTTAAGAAAACTAGAAAAAGATAAGATCGGGCTGATTGGCTTTACTTCCTGCCTGGATGTAATGGTAAATAACTCCTGCTCCATTGTGGGGCTAACAAACCTCTTAGTGGCAATCAGAATGGAATGGTGACTGTGGGGAAGGGCAAGAGCTTCATGAATATTTTATGAGGATAAAATGTGATAAAATGCAAATATGAAAGCTCCTTAGAAAGAGTGAGGGCTATTATTTTGTTGTTTAAATTCTCAGTGCTCCTTTAGATTTATTCCCTTTGGTTTCTCAAACTCTTGAATTTTGTAACATAGGTATTATTGGGACAGTTTACATCTGAGATAGGACTCTAAATTTTATAGCTGAGACACATACAGCAAAGTAAGGTTTGCTCAGAGAGGCTAAGTCACTTGCATTGAGTCTTACAGCCACATAATAACAGAAGACAACCTGGTATTGCAATCCTTATCAGTAGTTATAGAGAAGCTCAAAGGCTGCTGCTGGGGTGCCGGTGAGTGCCTGGAGGTCACAGAGCCAGACAGGCAAGGTTCCCAGAGTTGAGGACTAACCTGCAAGATCATAGAGTTCGGTGTCAGAGGCGCTGGCCAAAGCTTCTTCTAGTTCTGGGTCAAGGGTCACTTTTTCTTCTTTACGAGTTTCTACGGGCTTTTCTTTGGGGATGAAGACTCTCCCTTTAAATCAGAAGAAAAACAAAAACCATTGTGTGTTGCTGACCAGGGTAGGGTAAAAGGACTGACCAGACAATGCAGCTCTGGCCACTAAAAGTTGCATGCCCAACTGGGATTCCTTAATTGCTGGGATGGCAGTAGCATTAATCCACTATCAGAGGGAAGGAATGTCAGAGGAGGAATCCTGTGTTTTGCAACACAAAGATGTGAGGAGACAACAGTCTTTAAACAGACAGGGAAACGGTAGTTTTTACCTCTCTACCATTGATTGCCACCATTGGCCTTAGACCTGGACAAGAGAGGTCCTGCCACAGGCCCCACACTTTAGAGGGCCCCACTCTGGTCTTCCTCTCCTGCAATCTCCCTCCTATATCCCTCCCTCCCATATCGAGGAAGGAGTCATGGGGTCAAAGAGACATTACCATCCAGAATCCAGGCCACCTGCTAGACCATGCTCCACGCATCTAGAACCCTGGAATTCTCTGCCCAAAGACACCTAAACCTGCTTCCAAGGCCTGCATGAATCCTTTCCCCATGTCACTCTAGGCCAAGAGGAGGCTATTTGTGGGTGAGTATAGATGAAGCTTGGGTATGTAGGCTGGGTGTCAAATATGTGTGCTGAAGCCCAGCAGCGTAAGACAGACTCATATGCTTGCATGAAACTTTTAGAAGTCCAAGAATCCTGGCCTTCTAGGTGTATTTGTAGGAGTGTATGTATGTGTGTGTGTGTGTGTGTGTGTGTATTATTTATTTATTTAGTTTGAGAGAGAGAAAGAGAGCATACATGAACAGGGGAGGGGAAGACACAGGGAGAGAGAAAATCCAAGCAGGCTCTGTGCTATCAGCATAGAGCCTGACACAGGGCTCGATTCCATGAAGCATGAGATCGCGACCTGAACTGAAATCAGTAGTCAGATGCTTAACTAACTGGGCCACCCGGTGACCCAAACATATATATATTTTTAAGTTTGTTTATTTTAGAGAGAGAGAAAGAGCATGAAAGCAGGCAAGGGCAGAGAGAGAGGGAGAAAGAGAATCCCAAACAGGCTCTCCACTGTCAGCGCGGAGCCCAATCTCATGAACTGTGAGATCATAACCTGTGCTGAAATCAAGAGCTGGATGCCTAACCAACTGAAAGACCCAGGTACCCCACAGTATAAAACATATTTTAATAGTTTGTTAGCTTTTTTTCAAAAAAATTTTTAACGTTTATTTATTATTGAGAGACAGACAGAGCATGAGCATGGGAAGGGCAGAGACAGAGACACAGAATCTGAAGCAGGCTCCAGGCTCTGAGCTGTCAGCACAGAACCTGATGTGGGGCTCGAACCCACAAACTGCAAAATCATGACCTGAGCTGAAGTCAGACACTTAATCAACTGAGCCACCCAGGCGCCCCAACAGTTGGTTAGCTTTTAAATATAAAAAATGGCACATGGACTTCTATTTGTGTTCTTGCTTTGGACCTTGCAAATTGGAGGTTCCTGAGGGACAAACTGGTGCTCTTCCAGAGTTTTTCCCCCTAGACTGATATTGTTCACTACTAGGATGCTGTATCTAGGGTGACTTGGACTAGTGTAGTGACCTGGGGACACAGCCACCTCTCTAGAACATACCAAAGGAAGTCAGATTTAAAGGGAGAAATCAGGGTTGACATTTTTAGAATTATGGTGGTCTGTGAACAGCAAGGTACTCTGTGCTTCCCATATGCACATACTCTGCCACCAACTCCTGCTTCATCCTGTCAGCCAGATTCCATTTACTTTGACCCTGACTTACTTCTGAATATGTCGATATCTATGCCCTACCTCACCAGCCTCAACCTCTGGACTGACGATCACATCAGTGGGAGAATCGCATGTTACCTGCTCCTAACACTTAGCCAGGTCAACGCACCCACATCCCACATGTGCAATGACTCATAAAGGGAAACCCAGGACATTCCAGATCTGCCATAGCAATACTCCAGACCTACTTGCACTTTTTTCCAATTCCTTCCAGCTTTTGATTTGTGGTTTCTTTTTTGGAGCTGCTCTTACTTCTTGGCATGATCTTTGACATTGTTCTCCTCCATTTTGATCTTTGGAGTTCGCTAAAGACACACCCTTCAATTGCCCTCTCCTCTGTCCCCTTGGGTAGAACAGACAGCTGGCTCCAGCTTCAGCCAATGGGGACCAACACTGTTTCTAGGTCTCCATGGCTAGCCACTCTTCCTTACTCCCATTGGAAGGGTAAAGGTCAAACCCAAAGTCAGTAACTCTCCTTCATGAATCCTCTCCAAGAGATGTCCCTGGTTGCAGGGGCTACAGACTTCCTGATAGTTTACCAGATCTTCAAATGCTTGCATATGTTAACAGGGACTAGGTAGAGCTGGGCACCCTAGAGAGACACCACTGCTTGTGGTCAATCTGGGGTCAAGGTCTCTACCATTGACCATCAACCTGCTTCCTGCCTCAGCATCACATAAACTGCCACATTTCCCAGAAAGAAGGAAAATACACTGGAGAATGATGAAAAATACAAGGAGAATGACTAGAAGATAGAAAATGAAAAAGAAAATAATCAATCAATAACATCTCAGATGCTGGGGTTCATCCCAGACTTTTTTTTTATAGTATCTGCAGCCCAAAGCATTTTCCTTGCGGCTCAGATGATCTTGATTCCAGAGTCAAATAGGCTTCTACATTTCTCCTTCCTGGTAGTGTTTAGGATTACCCAAAACACCAGGTGCACAGGTGGCCCCCAGTTGTCAAAATTTAGGACAACTGCTGCTGCATATCCATTTTTAGGGGGGGGGGCAATCACACATCATGTTCTAAGTGAATAAAACCATCACAGAAAGTTAAATGTGGCCCAGGAACCTCAGGGCACAGAGCACACGGTATTCAGAACTGAAGTTGTACAGCCCCTCTTCTGAGGCTTTCATGATTGCCTCCCACTGCTCCCAGTTGGTTAGCTGGGACCAGGTCATCTGCTAGTCCTTCCAGGGGTGCTGCAGACTCTGCTCTGATCCCTCCGCTCTGTTTGGAAAACTTGCTCTCTGCTCATTTTGTCCAACTGTGTTGCTTCTCAACCTTCTACTAAGCACTATGCAATTTGTGTGCCCCTTCTGTATTACCATTTACTACTCAGACTGCTCCTGGACTCTTAACTCCCATGTGAAACACCTGGAAATTAATCTGGATTGAGAGATACTTTACCATTGCTGCTCCCCCAGACCTGTACTCTGAGAAGAAGCAACCACAACTTTCCTCTTATTATTCTGTCACTATCCTAATATTGGATGTTAATTGGGATTTTATTGAAGATTTGACATTGTAATTGTTCTTTCACAATGAAATCGATCCAACAGCAGCTACACTGCCTTAGAAACAGCTCCATATTTATATGGTATTCCTTAGTTATTTGCCCAATTTGTCACTGTCCAACTTCACTTTCTTAATAAATTGATGTTATCAGTGGTGCCTGATGCATCAAATGTGCACAATTCAGAGGACTGCCAGATGTTGCTCTGACTCATGCCAACTGAGGAGCTATGCTCCTGCCCCCCAGGACCCCGAACAGCAGCTCTGAGATGGCATTCATTCGAACCCCTGTTTATCAAGTGCCTCCCCAGTGCCAGTTTCTATGCTGGGATGCAAGAGAGACACAGTCCCACTGTAGGGATCTCATCTGATGTGGGAAACACACAAACCCAAAGTAAATAGACAAAATGATGAACAACACGGAGATAGTGCTGTGAAAGCAATAAATGAGTGCCATGGCAGAAAGAAGGGAAGGTCAGGGAAAGCCCAAGGACCTGACATTTAAGCTGAGATGTTTAGAATGTGAGAAATGGGAATGTGGGTCAGAAGGAAGGGGCCATGAGAAGACCCTGGGATGGGAAAGGAACTTGGCAGATTTGGGGAAATGAACAATGACAATGGAGCTAAGACTTAGCAAGGGAAGGGGAAATGAGATTAGAGAGGTGGGCAAGGTGAGCTCTCCCAGGGCTCTGAGGACCACAGTAAGGATTTGAGACTTGAAGCAGGGGAGTGACATGATTTGATTTGCATTTTAAAAAGACTGTAGCTGCCATGAGGTTACCAATGATTCCATTAGTATCCGTGGGCCCAAGTCACTGTCTGCAGCTGTGGAAACTGCACAGGCTATTGGGACCCATTTTTCCTCCAAACGGGAGCCCAGGGTTAAGAGCTAAGGAGGATGTGTTTTCCTTGTCTTGGAGGAACATCCCTTTGCTCCTCAGAGCCTCATCAGGATGATCACAATGCTCTTCTCACTAGACCACAAGCTCCTGGAGGGCAAGGTAGGGTCTTATTCACTGTGGCCCCAGCACCTGGTGTCTGGTAAATCCTGGCTGAGGGAATGGTTGACTGCACTGGTCTCTAACGGTAGCATCTCAGGTTAGGGGTCTGGTGCCACCACTATCCTAGACATGGAGTAGAAAGGCCTTGAGGGGACATCTGCAGCTGGTCAAGCACTGGGCTAAGAGAAACACACTAATGCCTATAAACCTTCTTTGAGGCACGACACTACCTCATACTGCCAAAGCTTTTTCTTTGGGGTTGAAGATATTTTTCATAGAACTAACTTGAGTACCATCACACTCTAAGTATTCATTTATTTATCCTAGATATTTATTTAGTATTTTTTTTGCTGAGTAAACATCATTTTTTTGGAGGAGTTTTAGGTTCATAGAGCACAGTACAGAGAGTTCCAATATACTCCTTGTCCCACACTTACAAACCCTCCCCCATCGACATCCTGCAGCAGAGTGGTACGTTTGTTATAACTGAAGAACCTACATTGACATCATTATCACCCAAAGTCCATACATTACATTAGGGTTCGCTCATGGCGGTGCACATTCTACAGGATTGGACAAATATACACTGACATGTCTCTACCAGCCATGATTCTTTCAATAAAAAATCCAGTTCTTGGGCTTCCTCACTTCCAGGTCAGTTCCCTTGCTGGACCCCCTGTGACAAGGTATCCGGAGTCCCTCTGTCCCAGGATGTGGTACCTGTGGTCCTTACCTTTCTTTTCTCCAGTAAAGGGCACAAAGTCTTCCCTGTCTTTCTGTTCCAAAGCCTCCTTCTCCAGGTACATAAGGAGGTGCTCACGATCAAATGGGCCAGTGGCTGCTTTCTGTGTCTGGTCTTTCTGTCGCAATCCAGCCGGTAGCAGGGCGCTCTGATGACACAGAGGTGTGAGCAGGAAGGAAGGTGTTTGCCCTACTGATGCTCTGTTACCCGCCCCCCACCCCAGCCCTGCTGATACTGGGGAGGCAGGACACCTGTGCAGAGACGTACGCGTGAACTGAGGACCGAGGTCTCTGGCATGTCTCTGAGGCCCTACTTGTTCTAACATCCTGTGCTGAGAGGAAGGCTCCCAGTGAGTGCAGGCAGAACATAAACGGCTCGAGCAGCCTCTGAGTCTTCTGCAGCTGCTTTCTAGAATGTGGTGGCAAAAGTCCAGCCACCCTTCGTGGCCTCCTTCTTCACAGATCACACTTAGGTTTGGCCAGCTCTGTACCCAATGTGCTCCTAGGCAGGCATATGGAGACAAATGAGGAGCCAACATGGCTATCCTCTCCTATCTCTAGCCTCTCTCCTAGGAAAACATCCAAGCACGTGAACAAATAGGGTAGATGCTGATACTTGCTTGATGAAGCTTAGGGATTCCTTAAGTTTCAAAACTAAAAAAAAAATTTAAAGTAAATAAAATATCCAATGTCTGGCCTATCAAAATATCATACAAATAATTTTTAGCGACATTTTTATTTATAGTAAAAACCACTCTTTTGGATGCCTCTGATTCTAAGTTTAAGATAACACTATCAGGGCTGAAGAAAGTGTTTGCTAAACAAACACTGTAACAAGCTACTTAGCATTTCAAGAGCTGATAAAAATATTAGAAGCTCCACTTAAATTTACATGATATTGTTGCTATAATAACTTAAATCTATCCATTGCTGTAAGATCACCAAAGGTTTCAAGTTATTTATGCAGTTTTTATAAATAAGATATAAAACAGATCTGTATTTGAGGATAAAGACTTGGTTTAAATACCACCTCTGGTGTTTACTAATATGGGATCTTATATCAATTACCTCTCCTAGTTTGTCCCCCTCATATATGAAATGGGAATAAAATTTTTTAATTTTTTTAATTTTTAATTTTTTAAATTTTATTTATTTGAGAGAGAGAGAGAGAGAAAGCATGCACAAGTGGGGGAGGGGCAAAGGGAGGGGGCAGGGGGCAGAGAATGAGAAAGAGAGAGAGAGAGAGAGAGAGAGAATATCCTAAGCAAGCTCCACACTCAGCATGGAGCCTGACACAGGGCTCGATCCCATGACCGTGGGATCATGACCTGAGCCGAAATCAAGTCAGACACTCAACTGACTGAGCCACCCAGGCGCTCCTGAATGGGAATAATATAATTTACTCCAATGGCTTCTGTGCCCAGTAGACTGTATGACCTCACAATAGAACTTTGGTAAGATTTGTTCCCTTTCCCTCTTTCTTTTCTTCCTCCCTAAGTCAGACTGTTGCTTTCTTAAGAAATGGGAAATATTTTTTACTATTTACATTAAATTGGTTTTTGAGAAATACGTTTGCCGTATTATACAGATGTGGCTACTGAGGTTCTTTATGAATTTGCCAGAGTGAATCACCCAGAACCAATCAGGGGAAGAACCCAGAATTTGCATTTGGAGCTAAGGGATCTCTCTACCATTGTTTAATGACCAAGCCACACCATTTATCCCATACTATCATGACCCATGCTGCTTCAGTTCCAGGTCACTAACCTTGGGATCTAGGTCATCAAGAACATTTTCCAACTGTTTCAGTTCCTCTTCTGAGAGTTTGCCAAGAAGCTCATCTTCATCGATGTTCTTGTATTTCTCCAGCTCTTTTTGAAAAGGGAGTGCCATGGTTTCTTATATGCCCTTCTCATGGGTCATGAACATTTAAACAGACCAGCTTCCCAGGACTTCAGAATACTACAAATAAGAAAGAGACACTGTTATTTTATTCCATGAACTGGACTTATTGACAGGAGACAGGGCTCTGCTATCTGCCAACGGAGTCTTTATTGGACAAATAATTCAAAGAAAAGGTAATATCACCTCCCTCCGCAGAGCAACCGGACAGCTTACAAAGGGTTTTCATATGCATTCTTTCACTTATTTAGATCTTTCCAAGCAGTCCAGAAAGGAATCCTGGACAGATATTAATATCCCATTTTACAGATGAAGATTCTGAGGCAAAGGTGGCTAAGTGCCTTGCTCGAGGCTCCAGAGCTGGCATGTGCCAGGCGTCCTGGTTCCCAGTGGAGTAGAGAGCCTTTCTACCACACTACTCTGCCTCCTCCAGCTTTCCATAGAAAACAGTGAAAAACAATGCATGAATTGTAAAGCCGTTGTAAGAAGCATACTTGTGTCTTTTCAGGGAGAGAGTGATGTGAGGAATACAAAATGGGGCTCATTCAGGAAAGAGTCTGGAATGTCCGTGTGAGAAAGCATTGTTCATTAACTCCCTGCAATTCATCTAAGTAAGATTCTAAAATCCTGACTACATACTCTCTCCATGTTTCTCTTTTCTTCTTCCCTCATCTTCTGTTCTCTTTCTAGTCCCACAGTCCCATTTCCTTTTTTTTTTTTTTTTTAAATAGGCTTCACTTCCAGTGCAGAGCCCAACATGGGCTTGAACTCACAACCCTGAGATCAAGAACTAAGCTGAAATCAAGAGTCTGATGCTTAACTGACTGAGCCACCCAGCAGCCCCTAGTCCCATTTCCTTTTTGTTTCCTTAGTCATGCTCCCTATCTCGTTATACCTCTAGTCCATTCTCCTTCCAACCCACTCTTTTATACCACCTCACTCCTAAACTTTCACTCAAAATAAAATTTTACTCAATCCCGTCTTTCCTGCAGAGGATTTTTCATCTCTCCTCTAGAAAGATAATATTGCATTTAGGAAATAGCAAGGTACTTACTTAGCTGATTGTGTTTCTCCTTAGGCAGTATTAACCTCAATCAGATCTTTCAAGGCAATTAATATTTGCTGTATGCCTACCATTTGTCAGGCACGGGTCTAGAAAGCAGCAACACAAAGATAAACAAGATGTGATCCTTCAAGAAGATCACAGCTCAGTGAGACACCCGCATAGAGATAACACCACTTGATAAGTGTTATAACAGAAGGATTAAATAGGTTTAAAAACACAAGAGGGAGGCACCTGGGTGGCTTAGTCAGTTGAACATCCGACTTTGGTTCAGGTCATGATCTTGCAGCTCGTGAGTTCGAGCCCCATGTTGGGCTCTGTAATGCCAGCACAGAGCCCAGAGCCTGCTTTGGATTCTGTGTCTCCATCTCTCTCTGCTCCTCCCCTGCTCACTCTCTCTTTCTCTTTCTCTCAAAAATAAATAAACATTAAAAAAAAAATTAAAAACACAAGAGGAAGTAATCATCAGGTAAGAGAAGTGGAGAGTTGAGGGGAAACTGTGAAAAAGGGGTTGCATTTGAGCCCTGAAGAAAAAGACCATAGATGGGTGTGGGTGGGGAAGGATTATTCCAGAGAAAAGAGCAGCATAAACAAAGGCACAAAGATAAGAAGGTAGGTGGTATGTTGGTGAAGGGTTGATGTGCTATGGGGAGAGGAAGGAAATAAAGGCAAGACAGGGACACTTGGGCAGGGCCTTCCCTACGAGTCTTGCCAAGGACGTTGGGCTTTATTCTGTCGGAGATGGGGAGCCACCACACATTTTTATTTTTATTATTTTTTTTATTTAAAAAATGTTTATATTTGAGAGAGAGAGAGAGAGAACATGAGGGGGTGGGGGCAGAAGGAGAGGGGGTGAGAGAATACCAAGCAGGCTCTGCACTGTCAGCATGGTGCACTCAGGGCTCAAACTCACGGACCATGAAATCATAACCTGAGCCAAAATCAAGAGTTGGATGCTCAACTGACTGAGCCACCCAGGCACCCCTCCACCACAAATTTTTAAAGTAAAGGAATGATCTGAGAAGTGCTGTTTTTTTATAGAAAGTAATTCAAAAGGTAAGAATGAAGAATGGGTTGGCATGGGAAGAGACTGGGTGAAAGTGAGCCACTAAAGGGCTATTAGAATGTTGCTCCCCTCTCTTATTAATTCAACTGCTCACCACATTCAAGTTTGTGGTTTTCTACTTGGGTGTCTTTTCCATATACAACATAACTCTCTCATTAGCCAGATTTTTTTTTTTTTTTTTTTTTTTTTTGAGAGAAAGAGAGAGCACGGGAGAGCACAGGCACTGTGCCAGTAGGGGCAGAGGGAGAGGGAGAGAGACAGAATCTTAAGCGGGTTCCACGCCCAATGCAGAGACCAATGTGGGGCTTGATCTCATGACTCTGAAATTAAGAGTCAGACACTTAACCGACTGAGCCACCCAGACGTCCCTAGCCAGACTTCTTTTAAGCTTCCATTGCTATAGTCCAGTGAAACAAACAAACAAAACCCTCCTGCAAAAACTATCCCACTAAAGTCAGAGAACAATTGGATCATATGCACTTTGTTCTGGTCTCTGCAACCGCTTATTTATCATGTGACACTGGGCATAGATCTAAATCTGCCAGGGCCTTAGCCATCAAATGAACTGGTTGAACAATCCTACTTAAAGTTACACAGTTTTCCACATTTAACATTCTGAAATTGAGATGTGTTTTACAATGGATGATCCTACAATTACTGTTGGCCCAGCAGCAGTCAAGATGTACTTGACATTGCCTACGAATGCATAAATGTCAAAAGCACCAGCTTCAAAACTAGAAGAATGGGTGTCAGGGATTTGGAAAAAAAAATCCGCAGGGCTTTAAAAAATAGTACACCACTCTTTTTAAACCTAATGGAGAAGGAGTGAGAGAGGTGGTGACTCAGGCATGTTTAGCAACCCTCCCAAAGGAAGGCCCAGGTTAAGCTAGCTCTACATAATTACAGAGCAGGGTTAAGGACCCAGCATTAATGCCTTTTAGTTCTTTTATAGGTTTTTTAAAAAATTACCACTCTTGGGGCGCCTGGGTGGCTCAGTCGGTTAAGCGTCCGACTTCAGCTCAGGTCACGATCTCGAGGTCCGTGAGTTCGAGCCCCGCGTCACGGGGCTCTGGGCTCTGGGCTGATAGCTCTGGGCTCTGGGCTGATGGCTCAGAGCCTGGAGCCTGTTTCGGATTCTGTGTCTCCCTCTCTCTCTGCCCCTCCCCCGTTCATGCTCTGTCTCTGTCTGTCTCAAAAATAAACATTAAAAAATTAAAAAAAAAAATTACCACTCTTTTTTTTTTTAAGTTTATTTATCCATCCTGAGAGAATGCATAAGTGGGGGAGGGGCAGAGAGCGAGGGGAAGAAAGAGAGAATCTCAAGCAGGTTCCACACTGACAGCTGCTCAGAGCCCAATGTGGGGATCGAACTCACAAACCGTGAGGTCATGACCTGAGCCGCAGTAGGCTGCTTAGCTGCCTGAGCGCCCCAAAACAATTACTACTCTAAATGGCACAGAGGAGATACTGTGTGGAAAAAAACCAGACATTAATGGCTGAATCAAAAAGTGGCCCAAAGGTTGAACTCTAAAGGTGAAGAACTTTTAAGAATACTAACCAATTCGTTTCACTTGCACTTTCCCTTTTTATGCCCAGGGTGATCTATAACTTAAAAAATGTATTCATAGAAGCTTTATTTCAAACCAAAAGCTGTAAATAAACTGAATGATCATTCGTAGGTCAATGCATAAACAAATCATGGTATATCTACATAATGGAATCTATCAGAAGTAAAAAGGAATGAACTACTGAAACACACTAGAACGTGGAGGAACATCAAAATAATTATGCTGAATGAAAGAAGCCAGACCCAAAAGAATGCATATGGTATGACTCCACTTACTAAAATGCTAGAGAGTGTAAACTAATCTATATGACAGAAAAGTAAATTAATAGCTGCTTGGGAATGGAAGAGAGAGAGGTAGCAAGGGGCAGAGGGGAGGATCCGGAAGGGGTATGAGGAAAATTTTGAGCTACACGTATGTTTGTTCACTACCTTGATTGTGGTGATGGTTTCACAGGTGCATGCATGTTAAAACTTAGCAAACTGCACACTTTAAATATATGCAATTTTAAAAGATAAATATATGCAATTTGTTATATGTAAATTAAAAGATGTCAAAAAAGTCTATGTGTAAGTCTAAAGCTGCTCTTTCAATAAAGCCAAAATTATACTTTTAAGAAAATGCATCATATTTTAATTGACAGCATTTTTTCCTTAGTGGTACACAAAATATTGATGTTTTACAGTCAGTGGTATCTTAGAGCTGATAAGATTCTATTTGTTTCTGTTCCAGGATTCTACAACTATCCTCCCAATTTCACATCTTCCTGGGAAACTGACTTGCTCTCCTGATTTTCTAGATCATACCATTAATCTATCAGTCATTCACATTAAAAACTTGGACCACCCTCAGATTCCTCCCCGCCTTTTTTTAATGTTTATTTATGAGAGAGAGATAGAGAGAGAGAGAGGGAGGGAGGGAGGGAGGGAGGGGAGGGGAGGGGCAGAGAGAGGGGGAGACACAGAATCTGAAGCAGGCTCCAGGTTCTGAGCTGTCAGCACAGAGCCCGACACAGGGCTCAAACTCACAAACCGCAAGATCATGACCAGAGCCAAAGTCAGACACTTAACTGACTGAGCCACCCAGGCGCCTGTCTCCCCCTTCTTTTCATGTCCACTTGGTTAGCATCTCCTGTAGACTCTTACTGCAACAGAACTTTTCACACCACGCTTTCCTGTCACTCTTGTTTTGGACCTTTGTCCTTTGGGCCTGGATTACTCTAATCACATCTTGAAAGGTTTCTGTTCTTCCTTCTAAGCCACCAGCGCACCACAATCAGATCATCTTTCTTCACACTGCTAACAAGCCACTTCTCTGGGCAAGGACTTAACAATGGCCCCCTCTTGTCTACAGAATGAAAATTCAGACAGTCTAGCATCCAAAACTCCCATAATTTGGCTTCATATGCACTTTCTGTTTTCTGTCTTCATTACTTTCTCCAGGGAGTTACTCTACTCCAGCCAAAAAGGCTTATTTGCTCTCTGTGATAGGCAGAATAATGACACCCTACAGATGTCCAGATGCTAATCCTCAGGACCAAGAATATGTTACTTTACATGGCAAAAGGGACCATGTGGGTTAAATCAAGGATCTTAAAATAGGGAGATTATCCTGGATTATGTGGGTGAGCCCAATGTAATCACAGGGGCTCTTAAAAGATGGAAAAGGAAAGCAGAAGAGCCAGAGAAGACATGATGATAGAAGCAGAGGGTCAGAGTGATGCTGGCTTTGAAGAGAGAGGAAGGGGGTGAAAGCCAAGAAATGTGACTGCCCTCTAGGAGCTGGGAAAGGCAAGGAAATGGATTATTTTCTAGAGCTTTCAGAAAAGAGTGCAGACCTGCTGACACCTTGATGTTAGCCCAGCGAAACCTGTTTTGGATTTCCAACCTCCAAAACTGTAACATACTAAATTCTTGTTGTTTTAAGCCACTGAATTTGTGACAGCAGCAATAGGAAGCTAATACACTTTCTTACCCACACATTTCCATTTTTCAAGATAATTGTTTGAGTATCTTGTTTGCCCCTCCACATCCACTCTCCACCTTGCTCTGTGCCCCAGGAATATAATGTATTTACTGCGTGAATGGGCTCTCTTGCTCTCTGGCTTATGTTTGGCCAACAGGAGGCTCTACAAAGAAACCAGAGAGCAGGGAACAAGGAGGTTGGTCCAGAAAGTCCTCTCTATACACAGCTGCTCTCTCATCCAGCTGACTTCAGGCCTGGGAGTGGTGAAGGGTCCCTGTTGTGACTAGTGCCAGATTTCTGTCTTACTGAATTCCCTAAACCCACTCTGCGTCTTTGTAAATAGCCTCTTTATTAAAACTTCTTCAAACTGTTCATTTGAGTGTGTCCTCTGTTTCTTGTTGAAACCTTGGCTGATACAGTAATATTCCTTGGAATGCCCTGCTCTATGCTCATGGCCTATCCATGTGCTCTGCTTTTGAGACCTGGCTCAAATCCCAGCTCTGCAGGACCACAGAATGTCAGAGCTGACTGAAGCCTTAAAGAGCATCCAGTCCAGCAACATAGATGGTTTTTCTCCTACTTCCCCGGTCACTCCGTCTTGGTCTCTTTTGGCAATTCCTTTTCCTCCATCTTAACTACTGGCATATTCAGGTCCTGTTTTAGAACTTCTCTCCTACGAATCTCCCTAAGGGAACTCAACACCTCCAAAGTTTTAACTATAATCCATATCTTAAAGACCCCCAAATCCATATATTTGTCCTAGACTTTGTTCCTGAGGCCTAGGTCCAAATATTTCCAACTGCCAAGCCAACATCTTTCCTTGGCTGTCTCAAGCACCTCTGAGTACTCTCATCATTTGTCCTACCAAACAGCTTCTCCTCCTCTAGAATTTCCAGTTGGTGCCAAGAAACTAGGGAGCCATCTTTGACACGTTCTTTTTCTTGTCTTCTCCCCACCCATCCATCACCAAACCCTGTCCTTACCTGAACATGTTAGAATCCACCTATTTCACTTGTCTGCCCTGCCACATCCAGTCTTAACCCTTTGATCCTTTCTCCATACAAATGATCTTTTTAAAAAACTCTGCCTTATTGCTTAAAATTCTCCAATGGCTTCCCACTGCCTTGTGGATAAGGATCAAATTCAGAGTCTGGCCTCTGTCATCCTCATCAGCCTCATCCTGCACTGCACTCCCCATCCCCTCCTGGCTCCAGCCTCCTGGACCACCTCCAATTCCTGGATCATGCCTTATGTTGCTCCCTCTGCTCAGAGCACTAGTTACCCCACCCCACTCTCAGTTAAATGCTTTCTTGTTCATCTTCTCGCCTCATGTAAGCTTCAATTTCTCCAGAAGGCCTTGTTCAGACACCAAGACAAGGTCGGGGTCACTTCCCTCTCCCATGGCATACACCCTTGATCACAGCTCTCCTTGACTTCATTACCACTGCTTGTTTTACCTCTGTCTTCCTTGCTAATCTCTGTGAGGGTGGGAACTATACCAGTTTTGTTCAGTGTTATAATCCTGGCTCTCAACACAAGTCTTGACCCTGAGTAGGCATCCAACAAATGCAAATGAAGGAAGTGAGCTCAGAGAGGTGAAGTGACCCACTGGTCCAGAGTTCATTCCACTGCATGCCTCTACTCTGTGCCATGGAACTTTCTGAGACCACCTAAGACCACTGGAATCACTCCTCTTCCTAAATTCACACTATGTCACCAATTTGGTATTCATCCCTTGCTCTCTCATTATCTTTTCATGTTTGTCACATATATGGTTTTCTCTCCAACTCTTACCACAAACTCCCAGAGGACAGGGACAACATCATAATTCTTTATATTCTTAGGCTTCTCAAGCTCAGGTTTGTATATTCATTTAACAAATAAGTACTGAACGCTCACCTTTTTCAGATACCGCTGGGACAAGAGCACTGAACAAAACAAATGATATCCTGTGCTCCAACCAAGCTCACAGTTTGGCAGGGCAAGAGATGTTAATTAATTAGCTACAGTAACGTGTTAATACAATAGAATGGTACCCTTAAAACAAACCGCATACACTGCATTTAATGAAGGGGTATCAAAGCCAGAAGAGAGAAAAAATAGTGCATCCTCCTGGAGCACAACTTTGACTTAAAGATCTGGGGGGAAAGCTAGTTACTATCATTTAATAAAACACATAGGTATACTGCGGAGAAGAATGCAGGATTCACAGAATTGTAAAAGGCAAGTTGCAGATCTCTGGCTCATGACTGGCTGGCCTGCTTCAGCTCTGGCCTGGGCCCCACAAAGGCTCACATCTGGTCACTCCTCCCGTTGGCGATGCCACAGTGGAAAGTCTGCAAAGCGCTGCTTCAGCCTCCCCTCCGACACAGCGTCTGTCCCATGGCAAGCACTCCACGTGCAACAAGATAACGAATGTACACGCTGGAATGAAGCGAGTGCCAAGCAAGGCTTCCCAGAGTCCAGGTGGGCATGCACACCAAGTCAGTTAGGAGAACGGAAAACGGAGGAAGGACTAGAGCTGAAGGACAAATGACCTGGGTCTCCCAATCACTCTTCTATTACCCAAAGACACAAGCCCTGGGGAGGAAAACAAGGAGTGTGGCTTTCTTTGCTTCTTTGTCCACTACCTTATTTGTACAACAGCGGTATGAGAGGAAAAGCAGATACCACACCAAGCGCCCAGCCTCTGGCCCTGCCTACACACAAAGACTTGGAGCCAAAGCCAAAACAAGCAGTCCGATTTATTAAACCCCGTCCAAACCAAAGGCGAATTTTTACAAAAGACTACACAAAAAAATACTCTCAAAAACACAGTGAAAAGTTTTTAAATGGGCAAAACTGTGCCGTTAAGTTACTTTGGAGTATACATCTCTAGGAAGGCTCATAGAAAGGACAGACGCCGCACTGGGAGAGGAGGGGGCCAGGGAGGGGGCTGGAGAAGGGGGACTCAGGCTTCAACTATACTGGTGATGATTTATTCCCAAGTAGGGGTGGGGAAGTGAGAAGTTGCTATTCTTTATTATAAATCTTCAATATTTCATAATAGTTTAAAAATAACCAGTGAACCAACATGCACAAGGGTCAAATCTACATTTTCTGACAGTAAATTAGAACAAAATCGGCCTATCAATGTATCTTCCAACAAGACATGAGTTATTCCTATATATTTAATTCCTTTCTAGCTGTAGGCAAATGCAAAAATGTGTACAAAACACATAGTCTGTGGGCACCTGGGTGGCTCAGTCAGTTAAGTGTCCGACTTCAGCTTGGGTCATAATCTCACAGTTTGTGGGTTGACGCCCCTCGTCTGGGCTCTGTGCTGACAGCTTAGAGCTTGGAGCCTGCTTCGGATTCTGTGTCTCCCTCTCTCTGCCCCTTGCCCACTCACGCTCTATCTCTGTCTCTCTCTCAAAAATAAATATTTTTTTTTTTAAAAAAGCAATAACCACATAGCTTGTGTTTTAAAATCTAGCTATTTGAAGATGGCCCAGTCATGTCTATTTCTCTTTTCCTTCTTTTTCTTTCTTTCTTTTCTTTCTTTCTTAACAAGCAAATGGCTCCTGTCATATTCTGGGAAATACTTTCAGGGGATGAAGGACAGAGAATGCGGTAGGATGCGGAGGAATTTCAGGCAAAAAATAGACAAGGCAATTGAAGGGAACAAGCTGAAAGGGGAATGAGAAACAGATCTCACCAGACTGAAGACTTTGTCTCTGAGACTACGTGTTGTTAACTTCCCAAACTTGTCACACAAAATTTCCCATAGCTCAAATTGTGCTTGAAAACAGTCTCCTTTTAAGACCATGTGCCTACCGGTGAGCTACCCCCCTCCAGGTTCATAAGTCTTAAAGCAAGGGCCTTGGAGTCAACCAGCCCTGGGTGTGATGGCTACAGGTCTGTGTGCAAGAGAAGCTTTTCCAAGCCTCTGTTCTTTCCTCTGCAAGACAGGCAAAGAATAGTACTTATTTCAGAAGGTGGAGGTGACACTTAATAGGATAATGTGCGTAGCAGGCACGGTGCCTAGCACATGCAAGCCCTCAGTCAAAGCCATTTCATTTTTGCCCTTGGTCTGGGAATAGTCTTTTATTTGGGGTATTTGTTCCCTTTGTTATCTTTGTCAGGATCTGTTAAATATAGAGAGGCAGCAGCTTCTAAGAGTTCCAGGTCAGCGTTGCCAGGTGTAGCAAGCCACCATGTATAGCCTGGCCAAAGAAGGAGATAGGTTTCCACACGGGCAGACAGCAGCCAAGAAGCTTCCTGGCTGGGGCAGAAGCTCTTTAACATAGAAGTTTTAGACTCTCTGCCACACTGCTACCTGGTTTGTAATTCTCTTGGCAGGTCCTGCTTCCTGCTGCTGCCTTATCCCTTTGGCCCGATTCTGTTTTCTAAGGAGCTTCTATTTCCTGACTTCTTGCACTGCACTTGGGTATATGTGCCTTTTTAGTTTTTAACTGCCTATTGGTTCTGGCCATATTCCCTTGCCTTGCCTTCAGGAATTAATGGCTTCTCACTTCCTGACTGACACTATGGGTTCTCTACTTTCTGTCTTTTGATTCACATGCCCTCCCAGCTTCTGCCTGCTTATGTAGTCTTTGACCTATTTTGTCTCTTACTCTGGCATCTGTATTCCAGCTAGGTTTTGATCAATGTTTTGTTATGACTTATAGGTACTATGTGCACCTCGACTCGTGACTGCTTATTAATATGATATGCAAAATAATTAGCAAATGGTATGGAATGAGCACTGCCCAGTCAGAATGGTTGTCATTTCTAAATATCAGGGATGGCTGTCCCTGTACATACTGGCTGAACAGCAGCCCAGCTTACTAGACTCTAGACACCTTCAACTGTCCTGATGAGAGGCCTCTCAGGGCCGGTGCCTCATATTTGCTCCCTACTCAACTCCAGGCTTGGCACAGCTGGCCTTGTACCCTGTTTCATGAGCTCCTATTACCCACCGTCCTAGAGCTGACCTTCTCATTAGCACTCTACCCAGCTTTCAATAGGGGAAACCTGGCAACCTACTTAAAGACATGGGGTAGCCTTGAGGCCAGAACAGGAGGGCAAAACATAAACGTAGAAGTATGTATATTCCAGGTATAGCAAAAGTATCTTTGCAGCAAAAGGCTCTGTATAAAATTGTGTTGTTTCTTAAGAGTTAATTCTGTTTTCCTGCATGGACGACAGGAAGTCTCTTCTGCACATGCCTTCTATGAGCCTCTTTGAACCACTCACTTATGGTCTATAAGAAACAATTTGGTTGTATGTAATTTACCAATAAAGGGAATGAGAGGAAACCCTCTCATTTGACAGAACAACTTCTGTTCTATCAAAAGGCTGGATCTGTTCTTTCCTCAACACTCCCCTAACTCAAAATAAAAACAACCCCTGGAACTTCCTTCTATACGGACACAAATCTTGAATGTAGAGAGGAAAGAACGGTGCTTTCAGGATGGTTCTTGAGTAGGGCTAGCATTTCAAAGGTTTGGGAATTATCAATACTTTGAGGTTGGAGTTAGGGGATGTAGTATCATCAGAATAAATGATTGATAGGAACCAAGAAAAACCAAAAAAGGGGACTTCCCCTGAGCCTACGCACACCTCCAACAGGATTTTAATCTTGGAAACTCAAAGCCACGGATTCACTGCGGCTAGGTATCACTAACCGCACAGTTCCCCACAATCCTTTCTCTTTATTGACTTTCTAATTTTATTAATCTCTCCCACTTTTTTAATTTAAAAGTTCAAACTTACAGAAAGTATAAAAGAACAGTATAATAAATACCAGGATACCATTTTCTTAGATGCACTGCCATCATTTTGCTACACTCCTGAGCTTCCTCCCTCACCCTTACACTTTTCACTTTTTGCCCTTGAATTAGCTCAAAGTTGCACATTTCCTCTGATACCTGTACTTCAAACAACTAAGGACAGTGTCTTACATAACCATAGTACCACTACTGCACCTAAGAAAATGAAAAGTAATTCCATAATATTATTTAATATGCAGCCCATGTTAAGTTAAAATTCTTCCAGTTGTCTCCAAGTCATCTTTTATAGCTTTTTTTTTTTTCTGATCTAGGATCCAAAGTTCACAAATGTCAAGTGGTTGTTACATCACTTGAGTATTGTAATCTGCAATACTCCCTGTTCTCCCAACAGTCACTTTTCCAGTCTTTATGGAACACCGCATAGGTGAAATCATGACGTTATTGCATCCCCACAGGAGACTCATAATAGGTGCTGGTGTGCTTGAGCACTAGGCTGAGGTGGTAACCTCCTCATTTTTCCATTGGATGGCCACTGTTTCTCTAGGTAATTTGTGGTGAGATAATCCTATTCTCTAACAACCTCTCAAAGGTTCTGAACCCCTGGAGGAGTCCTTGCCTGAATCAGTTATGGAAGAGTTTGCACAGCGCTGGTTTTCTGGTTCTCTTATTCCCTTTGTTGTGTATTATTCAAACAATGACCCATCAGTCCTTGTCCTCTCTTTCCTCAGTGCTTTTGCTCTCTGGTTACTTCTTACTGGGGCTCCCCCCCCCCCACCTCCTGGTTGACCACATTTAACCAGCCTTGCAAGACCTTCTCCCTTTACCTGCAGATCTCATGACTTCGTCTTCAGCAAATTAAAAACAAAAGCAAAGAAACACAAGTTGCCTACCAATTTACAGTAATTTACAAACATTAAAGTGGCTGTGATACATATTTATTGGGTTCGACTGAAGAGAGTAGAGAGAGGAAATCAGTTTTATTATTTTTTTTAAATTGGATTCCTAAGCCCTGAAAAAAAATCTTTCCTTTTCACTAGGGTAAAGTCACTTGTTCTGTCACAATCAGGCTTTTTGTAATGGTGTTGAACAGAAGCGACCTCATCCCTTCAGTTCCCTCATAGGAGCATCTAGGAAGAACAGATGTTTGGAAATGATGGGCCCAAACGCCCCATTTTACACGGAGAAAGAGACTCAGAGAGGTGAAGGGGCTTGCTCAGCTCCTTAATGGTACAGCTAGGACAGGAACCCAGATTAAAAAATACCTCCTGCGATGTTCTTTTTCATTCCCTTCCCAAGTGCCTTGTGATTCGGCCGTTTAATGGGTAAGATGAAGCCGTTGCATTCACGGCCTCCTTCATTGCTAATTTGCATTTTGCCTGCATCACCTTCCCACCTTTGAATGCTTTAAGTAAAAATTCCCATTAGAAGCCTTTTATTAATATTATTATTTTAAAATCAATCTTCCTTTCTGCAGATCAGCAGGGAAAATTTAGGAAGACTCAGGGAGCACATGCTATCACTACTTTAACCAGGAAAAAAAAAAATGAAGGTCTTGAGGACCTGCAGCATCAGGCCGCTCCGATTGCCGCTTTCTCGGAGGCTGAAACGCCCGGCGGGTGACAGCTCCAGGGATCTTAAAAAAAGATGCCAGCTAGAATCCACCCTTCCCCATCTCCCGCTTTAACGATGCAGTGACAGGCACAACGCTCCAGGAGCCTGTCTAACGTTCACCGGAGAGAAGAAAGTGGGGAACAAAGCCCAGCTTGGAAAAACCCAGCCCCGCAGCGCGAAGACGGGAGACCGCGCCCTCACTGCAGCGGCCCGCCGGGCTGCCGAGGCTGCGGAGCCGCAGTGCGGAGCGTGGGACCCACACCCCGGCGGGCGCCTCCGGCCCGCGCCGCCCCGCGCCGCCCCGCACTACCCGCCCGGCCGCGGAGGCTAGAAGCGGCCCGGGTTCCGCGCGCCCGCCCAGCCGAGCGCGGACGCAGCAGAGCATCCTCAAGCCCCGCGGGGAGGGCGCGGCCGCCCACGCGCTGTGGGCCGGGGTCTGCAGACCACGCCTGGCCCCGGCCGGCCCTCACCCCCTCAGCGCGCTCACCCTTCCGTGCGCCCATCCCGGAGCCGGCGGTGCGGGCCGTAAGTCCGTCTGCCCCGAGGTAGCGGGGCCGACCGTGCAGGGGCGGCGCCGTGGCCCGGGCGAGCGCGGCGATCAACAGGCGGCTCCCGGCCGGGCGCAGCGCTGGGGCGCGCGGCGGCAGCGGAGCAGCCTGGGAAGCGTAGTTCGAGGCGGCGCGCCGCGGCCGCGCGGAGGCGGGACCCCCTGCCGGGTCCTCCCCTGCAGGTGTCCTCTCCCGGAATCTACGTCCGGAACCCGTCCCAGCTCCGCAGGCGCCGAGGACCTCAGCCTTGGGAGAAAGCTGTGCAGCCTCTTTTGAGAAGCTCGGGGCTACGGATAGGGTGGGTGGCAAAGGCTTTTCAAGCCTGTGAGGAGCAGTTGGGTGAGTGAGCATCTTTACGCGAAAGCATGAGTTTTTACAGGCTTTACTGGGGCCTAGGGCGGGGACCCGGGAAGGAGGAGTAGCTAGGGTAGATGCCTGCAGGGACGGCTTAAGGTAAGACAGGTGGGGTTTAGCAAGGCTGATTTAAAGTTTTGGGGTTAGGTTGTTGGAGAGCCCATGCAGGCGCAGTGGCTTTTACTAGATGTGAGACTAGAAACTCTGCCTATCGAGTCTTGGCAACCTCATCTGTAAAATAGGCTTAAAACCTAAACAGGTATTGTGAGGACTAAACCCATATTAGGTGCGTGTACGAAAGCACCTCTGTTAGGCACTTAACACACCCGTAATAAAGGTCCCTTCCTTGGGGGTTACAGGGGTTCCCGGGCACACTTCTTGCCTGGAAAGTCCTACCTACAATACTAAGTTAAAAACAGGTGAGCCTCATTGGGCTGGGTAAATGTTAAAACCCGCTCAGCTTGTTATTGTCAGCCTTTTAGCCCGTTAACTTCCTCCCGGAACGTACTGAAAAGTGCTGTCTGCCAGGTTCTCGGGCGCTACAAAGATAGAGAAAATACAGTCTTGTCTCTGAAGCATGAAAGTCGGGTGGGGTGGGGTGACATAGGACAAAGACAGAAATTACTCAAATATATGGCATAATGGGGTTATCTTCCAGAAGCTTTCTCTACTTAGATGTGCTGTCTCTCCTTTTTGAATGCTTTTTGCATACTTCTACTGCAACTCTTGTATATAGCGTTTATCTCAACTGTAAAAGTATGTTGAGTTTTGTAAGTGGCTGCTATGCAGTATTTTACATTATGATGACATTTGCATCTTAGGGATGTGGTGGAAGGGAAATAAACCAAAGGGATGGATGCAGCATTGCTGGTGTAATCTGCCTGAAATAGGCAAAGGGTGAATCGAGGTGAAACAGCATCATGATCTAGCATGACTTGTGCAGTTATCATGTGGAAAAAAGAAAAAACCAAACCCCCCCCAAAACAAAAAACCCCAAAACCAAACCACCAAAAAACAAAACCACAGAGGAAATTCCATATTTGAAAATAATAACACAACTTTGCATTTGTGAAAATACTTCCCTACTCAATGTTCTTACTTGATTTTGGCAACAATCTGTGAGATACAGAATGAGGATCTTCCCCCGATTTCTTAGAGGCACAGAGAAGTGATATGACTTACTCAAGGTCACCTGGTAGATCATTAAGCCTATCTTCTCTCCTTCCACCCTGCCCCCGAAGAGGGTTAGCCCTGTCTTTCCTTTGTACATTTCAAAATAGGGCCATGCCTTCCTCCAGAAGGTGGGCTGAATCAGAAAACAAAGTTAATTCTCTAAGGCTCTTGGAACTAGCATGATGAACATTGGCATACAGGGGATACTGACTGAGAGACCAGTGGGATTTCCACTATCAACTAATGGACTAATGGACTGCCTCCTCACCAGAATGACACATCTGATCTGGAAAGAGTGAAATGAAATGGAGGCATGACCAAATCAGCTGAAATCATGTTCCCAAGTTTTCTTGTCATTTGTTATTCCACATATCCTATGTGACATGATATCTTTGACTTTTTTATGTTGTGCATTTATCATAAGTCATAGCCTCTGTTAAATAAGAACAGGACTACTTACAGATCAAGCCAACAGTTTCCCCAGAGAAAGTTGATGATAGGCATAAGCTGAAAATAATAAAACAGTTTTATTCAGATTGGAAGAAACAGTAGAAAAGGTTCGATATATGAAAGATACTCAGTGATGTACCATCTTTCTCTTTTGGTTTCTTGTGGTTCCCCACAAGGAAAACGTCTGCGTGTGATAAAATGAATGGAGCATTACTTCAGATGACGACTGTGACAGGAAGCAGGCATAGGAATGGTTTCTTAAGTTAAAGTCATAGTTGGCAGCCAAAGCAAAGATATTAGAGCTCTGTGACAGTCCCAGAGCCATGCACCAGCTCCAGGAGGATGCTGACACCAAATTAAAGACAGTAAGTTGTGAAAAAGAACTTCTAATCAATCTCTGTACCATGAGGGCTAGAAGCTAGTAGATGTTAATGGATGGGGCAGAAAGGTACAACAATGAACCTTTCTATTTTTAATGTTGAAACTTAATGGAAAGATATGATCAGTTCTAGTTTGTTTAGTTCTTTAAATCTAATATCTACATCTAAAACTTTTTAAGGGAAAAATGGATGTCAGTCATACCTATGACTTATCAGCTGAAACCCATCATCATTTTTGGACCATATCTTGTAGGTTTAACTTTCAACTTGCTTTTTAGAAAATGCAAATGTAAAATTGAAACAGGTAGAGCTGGAAGGGACCTTACATATAATCTTATCTAATGTTTTTGTGTAGGTGAGGAAGCTGATATGTCAACAGTAAATGTCACTTGACACAAAGTAAAAAAATGTGGCAGTTATAATGAAATATTTTCATTATTCACAATGCAATATGTAGTATACCTCATTAGGAACATATAGCAGATACTCAACATCCATTCACATCTCTTCCTTCTTTACAGAAGTCTGTATAGGTGTGTTTACCTATTAGGGAAGGTGACCCTATTACCATCTCAGAGGTACACTCCTAAACTATCATGGGCAAGATCCTTTTGACTGGCCAGTGAGAGGTTGGGGTGGGCATGCAAACCAGTTCTGGTATGTGAGACCTGAGGAGAGGTCTGTGAAAGCCTTCTGGGAAAGATTTTCTTGCTCTTCAACAGAGACATACAGGGAAACATGCCACCATCTCCACTGATGTTGTTGCATCTGGCCGTGTTATCTGAAAGTGGCCCTTTAGGAAGCCAGCACACCGATGATGGCACAGTAAAGAGTCAGAATGACCCTGGGCCTGTGATGTTGTTGTTTAGTCAGTAAATCAATCAGAACTGGTGCTGCCCCGCTTGTAGATTTCTTGTTATATGAGATAATATCCGTATTGATGAGTCAGTTTGAGATGGATTTTTCTGTTACTTCAAGCTGAAACCATCCTACATGTTACAAATGAAAGGTAAAAGTGAATTCTTTGAATGGACTGAAGGTCTGCTTCTCAGAGTTAATAAAAGCAAACAACAACTACAGCCGCAGGCAAAAGATGGGGATATTATCACATAATGGATAGAAGTATGGGTTATAACATCAGACAGACCTGGGTTTGAACCCAAATATTTACTGCCTGGTTGACTGTGATCAATTTTTTTAAACCTCTCTAAGCTTCATTTTCTTTATCTCTAGACTGGGGACAATAATACATACCACACTAGGTTGTTATACAGATTAAATAGGATAATTTGTGTCAAGGATGCTACAAAGGACATGGTGCTTAGTAAGCACTGCAGGAGTGGCAACTATGTTGATGCACTATGAATTAATTCACATTTATAGTGTACCTGGCAGCAGGCATCTAGAAGTGAATCACTATATAATAGTGACCATGTTAAATGACATCACAGGAATGCAATCAGCAAAATCCAGAATGTGGGAAACTCTACACGACAACCCACTTCTTCAATAATTGCAAGAAAAATAAAAGAGGGAGAGTTTATGGATACACAGAAACATAAGAGACAAATAATGAAATACAATGCGTGGTACATCTTGATTTGCACAAAGCAGCTGTCTAAAACATCACATTTATGAGAGAACTGAGGGACATTAGAATATAGGATATTTGATTATATTAAGATATTTTAAATTTTTTAGATGTGATAATGGTACCATATTGTTTTTAAAGAGTCCTTATCTTTTGGAAAGATACTACTGGATATTAGTGAAAAAATACTGAATATTTGAAGAAGAAATAATATCTGGGTACTTTAAAAATAATCCAGTGTGGGAGTGGTAGTAGGGTGGCAGCATCAGGGTATAGATGAAACAAGATTGGCCATGAGTTGATAATGATTGAAGCTGGGTGATGCACCCATTCTCTCTACATTTTTCAAAACAGCTTCATTGAGATATATTTAATTTATGATAAATTCACCTTTTTAAAGTATACAATTTGATGGTTTTTAGTACATACACAGAGTTAATTATCACCCAATCTGACTTTAGAACATTTTCAAAATCCCCCCCAAAAACCCCATGCACATTAGCTGACATTATTCCCCCTCCCCCCATAATGCCAGACCCTGGAAACTGCTAATCTATTTTGCCTTCTCTGGATTTGCTTGTTCTGGACTTTTCACATAAATGAGATATGTGGTGTTTTGTGACTCCTTCTTTCACTTAGCATAATGGTTTCATGGTTCATCCATGTTGTAACATATACCAGTACCTTTTTTTTTTTTATGGCCAAATAACATCCTACTCTATGGATGTGCCACATTTTCTTTATTTGTCAGTTGATGGACATTTAGGTTGATTCCACATTTTGGATATTATGGATAATGCTGCTATGCATATCTGTGTACATTTTGTATAGACATGTTTTCATTTCTCTTGGGTATATACGTATGTATAGAATTGGTAGGTCATGTGGTAAGTTTATTTTTAGCATTTTGAGGCACAGCCAAACTGTTTTCCAAAGCAGCTGAACCATTTGACATTTTTACCAGTAATGTATGAGGGTTCCAATTTCTCCATATCTTTGCCATCACTTGCTAATGTCTGTCTTTTTTGTTTTTATTATAGCCATTCCAGTGAATGTGAAGTAGTAGCCCATTGTGATTTTGATGTGCATTTCTCTAATGACTAATGATAAGCATTTTTTTAATGTGCTTATTGGCCATTTTTATATCTCCTTTGGAGATATTTCTATTCAAATCCTTTGCATTTTTTTCCAGGTGTACAACATAGTGATTTGACAATCCTATACATTATGAAATGTTCACCACAAATTTAGTTATCATCTGTTGCCATACAAAGATATTACAATATTATTGACTATATTCCCTATGTTGTACTTTCATCCTGTGACTTACTTATTTTATAACCAGATGCTTGTACCTTGTAATTCTCTTTACCTGTTTCATCTATCCCCTGACACCTCTCTTCTCTGGCAAACATCAGTTCTTTGAATTTATGAGTTTGTTTCTGTTTGTTTTGTGTTTTAGATTTCACATGTGAGTGAGATCATATAGTATTTCTCTTTCTCTGACTTATTTTACTTGTCACACTACTCTCTAGGTCTACCCGTGTTATTGTGAATGGCAAGATTTCATTCTTTTTATGGCTGAGTTATATTCCATTGTGTATATACACCACATCTCCTTTATCCATTCACTATTGATGGATACCTAGGTTGCTTCCATATCTTGACTCATGTAGATAATGCTGCAATAAACATAGGGGTGAATATTATTTTTGAACTAGTATTTTTGTTTCCTTTGAGTAAATACCTAGTAGTGGAATTACTGGATTTTGTGGTATTTCTATTTTTAATTTTTTGAGGAACCTCCATGTACTGTTTTCCATAGAGGCTGCACCAATTTATATTCCCACCAACAGTGCATAAGTTTTCCCTTTTCTCCACATCCTTGGCAACACTTGTTTTTTCTTGTCTTTTTGATACTAGCCATTCTGACTAGTGTGAGGTGCTCCTTGTGGTTTTGATTTGTCTTTCCCTGATGACTAGTGATGTTAAGCATCTTTCCACATGTCTGTCGGTCATCTATATGTCTTCTTTTTTTTTTTTAATTTTTTTAACGTTTATTTATTTTTGAGACAGAGAGAGACAGAGCATGAACGGGGGAGGGTCAGAGAGAGAGACACACAGAATCCGAAACAGGCTCCAGGCCCTGAGCTGTCAGCACAGAGCCCGACGCGGGGCTCGAACTCACGGACCGCGAGATCATGACCTGAGCCGAAGTTGGCTGCTTAACCGACTGAGCCACCCAGGTGCCCCTGTATGTCTTCTTTAGAAAAATGTCTCTTTGGGTCCTCTGCCCATTTTTAAATTGAATTGTTTTTTTAGTGTTGAGTTGTAGAAGTTCTATATGTTCTTTGAATACTAGCTCATTATTGGATATAGCATTTACAAATATCTTCTCCCATTCAGAAAGTTGTGTTTTCATTTTGTTGATGGTTTGCTGTGCAAAAGTTTTTTAGTATGATGTAGTCTCAATTGTTTGTTTTTGCTTTTGTTTGCCTTGCCTAAGGAGATGGATCCAGAAAAATATTGCTAAGGCTAATGTCTGAGAGTTTATTGCCTATTTTTCTTATAGGAGTCTTATGGTTTCAGGTCTTAAATTTAGGTCTTTAATCCATTTTGAGTTTATTTTTGAGAATGCTGTAAGAAAGTGGCCCAGTTTTATTCTTTTGCATGTAGCTGTCTGGTTTTCCCAACACCATTTATTGAAGAGATTTTTTTTCTCCAAGTGTACTTGCCTCCTTTGTCCTAGACTAGTTGGCCTTATAAATATGGGTTTATTTCTGGGCTTTCAATTCTATTCCATTGATCGATGTGTCTATTCTTGTGTCAATACTGCACTGTTTTGATTACAATAGCTTTGTAGTACAGTTTGAAATCTGGGATTATAGATACCTCCCTCCAGCTTTGCCTTTCTCAAGATTGCTTTGGCTATTGGGAATCTTTTGTGGTTCCATAAATATTTTAGGATTTTTTTGTTCTAGTTCTGTGCAAAATACTATGAATATTTTGATAGAGACTACATCAAATCTGTAGATTACTTTGGGCAGTATAAACGTTTTAAAAATATTATTTCTTCCAATCCATGAGCATAACATATCTTTCTATTTATTTGTATCATCTTCACCTTCTTCCTTCAATGTGTTATAGTTTTCAGAGTGCAGGCCTTTCACCTCCTTGGTTAAATTTATTTCTAGGTATTCTATTCTTTATGATGCAGTTGTAAATGGGATTATTTTCTTAATGTCTCTTTTTAATTGGGTTGTCTTCTCATTGTTGATCTGTAAAAGTTTTTTTTTTAATATGTTCTGGTTATATATCTTTTATCAGACAGGTGATTTGCATATATTTTCTCCCATTCTGTGGATTGTTCTTTTTTTTCACTTTCTTGATGGTATCTTTTCATAAGTACCCTTTATCAGTTTGAGGTTTCTGCCTATTCCTACTTTGTTTGATAGTTTTATCATGAAAGGGTGTTGGATTTCACCAAATTTTTTTCCTGTATCCATAAAGATGATCATGTGGGGTTTTCCCTTTGTTTTATTAATATGGTATATTATATTGATATTTCAGATGTTCAATGAACTTTCTTAGGTTAAATCCCATCTGGCCATGGTATATAATCCTTTTTACATGTTGATGGATTTGATTTGCTAATATTTTGCAGAGAATTTTTACCTCCATATTTATGAGAAATGTTGGTCTGTAGTTTTCTTTTGATGTCTTTAATTAGTTTTGGTATCAGAGTAATATTGGCCCTATAGAATGACTTAGAAAGTATTCCCTCTTATTTTTTGGAAGTATTTGTGAAGAATTGGTATTAATTCTTTAAATGTTAAGTAGAATTAACTCATGAAGCCTTTCGGCCTTGGCTTTTCTCTGTTGGAAATTTCAAAATTACTAATTCAGTCTCTTTGCTTTTTCTACATATATTCGGAATATGTAGGGACACCTGGGTGGTTCAGTTGGTTGGGGGTCTGGCTCTTGATTTTGGCTCAGGTCATTGTCTCGTGTTTCGTGGGTTTGAGCCCTACATTGGGTTGTGCACTGAGAGTGTAGAACCTCTCTCACTCTCTCTCTGCCCCTCCTCTGCTTGCATGCACACTCTCTCTCAAAATTAATAACCTTAAAAAAAAGAATATGTATATCTTCTTGAGTCAGTTTCATTAGTTTATGTCTTCCTAGGAATTTGTCCATTTCATCTAAGTTATCTAATTTATTGGCATATAATTCTTCATAGTATTTATTATCTTTTTTATTTCTGTAAAGTCAATGGTGATGTCCCCTCTTGTACTCCTAATTTTAGTATGTGACTCTTTTCTCTTTTTCTGTTGGTCAGTCTAGCTAAAGATTTGTCAATTTTGTTGATCTTTTCAAAGAACCAACTTTTTTCCCCCTTTTCTCTATTGTTTTTCTAGTCTCCATTTAATTTATTTCTACTATAGTCTTTATTAGTTTTATCATGGCCTAGATGGTTTCCCTGTGAATTCTACCAAGCATTTGAGAAAGAAATGATACCAATTCTCTGTATGTCTTCCAGAAAATGGAAGCACAGAGAATACTTCCTTATTCATTCTGTTAGGCCAGTATTACCCTAATAACAAAACCAAAGACATTACAAGAAAAGAATTACAGACCGATATCTTTCATAAAAATAGAGGCAAAAGTCTTCAACAAAATATTAATAGATTGAATCTAACAATGTATAGGGAGAATGATCCATTATGACCAAGTGGGATTTTTTCCAGGTATGCAGGTCTGGTTCAACATTCAAAAAAACTAATGTAATCCATTAAATCAACAGGCTAAAGAAAACAATCATGTAATCATACCAATAGATACAGAATAAGCATTGAACAAAATTCAACATTCATTCATGATAAAAAGCTCCCAGAAAACTAGGAATAGAGGGGAACTTCCTTAATATGAAAAACAACGGCGAAAAAAAAAAAAATACAGATCGCATGATACTTAATGATGAGAAGTGAGATACTTTTCCCCTAGGATCAGAAACTAGGCAAGGTTGTCTCCTCTTGCCAATTCTTTTTTTTTTTTTTTTATGTTTATTTTTTGAGAGAGAGAGAGTGTGTGTGTGTGAGTGGGGAAGGGGCAGAGAGAGAGGGAGACATAGAATCTGAAGCAGACTCCAGGCTCTGAGCTGTTAGCACAGAGGCTGACTTGGGGTTTGAACTCAAGAACTTCAAGATCATGACCTGAGCCAAAGTTGGATGCTTAACTGACTGAGCCACTGAGGTGTCCCTCCTCTTGCCATTTCTATTCCACATTGACTAGAAGTCGTAGTTAATGCAATGTGAGAAGAAGGGTTGGGAGAAGGTTATATACAGATTGGGAAGGAAAAAGTAAAACTGTCTTTGTTTATAGATGCATAATTTTTATGTAGGAAATCCCAAATAATCATCGAAAAAACAAACAAATTAACCCTGGAACTACTAAGTCATAACAAGGTTGTAGATACAAGGTCAATATACAGAAGTCAATTGCTTTCCTATAATCGGAAGTTGAAATTAAAAATGCAACACCATTTACATTAGTACCCTCCTCCCCACAAAAAAGCAAAGAAAGAAAAAATACTTAGGTATATTTATAATATCTATGTGAGAGGAAACAACAAAACTCTGATGAAAGAAATCAAAGAAGATCTAAATAAATGACAAGATATTTCATGTTCATGGAGAGAAAAACTCAATATTGTTAGGATGTCCATTCTTCTCAGTTTGACCTGTAGATTTAATGCAATGCAATCAAAATCCCAGCAGGTTATTTTGTAGATGTCAACAAACTGATTCCAAAATTTATATGGAAAAGGGCGCCTGGATGGCTTAGTTGGTTAAGCATCTGACTCTTGATTTTGGCTCAGGTCATGATCTCACAGTTAGTGAGATTGAGCCCCATTTTGGGCTCTGTGCTCAGAGCACAGAGCCTGCTTGGGATTCTGTCTCTCCCACTCTCTTTGCCCCTCCCCTCCTAAAAATAAATAAATAAACTTAAAAAAAAAATAATCCAAAATTTATATGGAAAGACAGAAGATCCAGAATAGCCAATATAATACTGAAGGAGAACAAAGTCAAAGGACTTACACTACTCAGCTTCAAGAATTACTATAAAGCTACTGTAGTCAAGATAATGTGGTATTGGTGAAACACAAATGAATCAATGGAACAGAACAGAGACCCCAGAAATAGACTCACACAAATATGGTTATCTCATCTTTGAAAAAGAAGCAAAGGAAATTTAATGAAGAAAGGATAGCCTTGGTGCGCCTGGGTAGCCCAGTTGGTTGAGTGTCTGACTTCAGCTCAGGGCATGATCTCATGGCTTGTGAGTTCGAGCCCCACATTGGGCTCTGTGCTGACAGCTTGAAGCCTGGAGCCAGTTTCAGATTCTGTGTCTCCCTCTGTTTCTCTGCCTCTTCCCTGCTTACACTGTATCTCTCTCTCAAAAATAAGTGAACATTAAAAGAAATTAAAAAAAAAAAAAAGGATAGTCTTTTCAACAAATGGTGCTGGAACAATTGGACACCCAATTGAACACCCAAAAGTGTTCCGACTTTTTCCTGTTCACAAAAATTAACTCAAGATGGATGAGAGATCTAAATACAAAACACAAAACTACGAAACTTCTAGAAGATAACATAGGAAAAAATCTAGGTGACTTTGAAATTGGCAAGGACTTTTTAGACAACACCAACAGTAGATCCATGAAAGACAAAATTGGTAAGTTGCACTTGATTAAAGTTGAAAACCTCTGCTCTCAGAAGGACATTGTCAAAAGATTGAAAAGGCAAGCCACAGAGTGAGGAAAAAATATTTGTTGGCAAAGATGTGGGGAAGTTGGAACCCTCGCATGTTAACAGTGGGAATGTAAAATGCTACAAGGGCTATAAAAAACAGTTAGGCGGTTCCTCAAAAACCTAAACATAGAATTACCATATGACCCAGCAATTCCACTCCGGAGTATCTGTCCAGAGAAACTGAAAGCAAGCACTTGAACAGATACTTATATATCAGTGTTCATTGCAGCATTATTTATAATAGCCATAAGTTAGAAACAACCCAATTGTTCATCAACAGATAAATGGAAAAACAAAATGTGATATATCCATACAATGGAATATTTTTCAGCCATAAAAAGAAATGAAGTTCTATTAAAAATATTTTTGTTATTTAAATGTATTTGACAATGTTATATTAGTTTCAGGTGTACAACATAGTGATTCAACAATTCTTTACCCAGTGTTCACGGTAAGTGTAGTTACCATCTGTCACCATACAGCCTAATACAGTATTATTAGCTTTATTTCCTATACTTTGGTTTTCATTTCTGTGACTTGTTTACTTTAGAGCTGCAAATTTATACCTCCTAATCCCCTTTACCTATTTCATCCATCCCCCATGCCCACCTTTCTAGTAACCACCAGTTTGTTCTCTGTATTTATGAGTTTTCCTTCCTTCCTTCCTTCCTTGCCTCCTTCCTCCCTTCCTTCCTTCCTTCCTTCCTTCCTACCTTTTTCTTTCTTTCTTTCTTTCTTTCTTTCTTTCTTTCTTTCTTTCTTTCTTTCTTAGATTCTACATATAAGGGAAATTATATGGTATTTGTCTTTCTTAGTCTGACTTATTTTACTTATAATACCCTCTAGGTTCATCTGAATGAAGTTCAGATACATATTACAGTATGGATGAGCCTTCAGGATGTTATGCTAAATAAAATAAGCCAGACACAAAGGGACAAATATTCTAAGTTTCTACTTACATGAAATATCTAGAATAGGCAAATTCATAGAGACAGTAGATTAGAGGTGACTGGGGACTGGGAAAGGCAAAAATGGGGAGTTATTGCTTAGCTGTTACAGTTTCTGTTTGAAGTGATGAAAGGTTTTAGAAATAGACAGTGGTGATGGTTGCACAACACTGTGAATGTAATTAATGCTACCAAACTGTATACTTAAAAATGGTTAAAGTGGGCACATCTGGCTGCCTCACTTAGTAAAGCATGTGAGTCTTGATCTCAGGGTCATGAGTTCAACCCCCACACAGGGTGTAGAGCTTACTTAAAATCTTTCTTAAAATGGCTAAAGTAGTTAGTTTTAGGGGTACCTGGGTGTCTTAGTTGGTTAAGCATCTGACTTCGGCTCAGGTCATGATCTTCCGGTCCATGAGTTCAAGCCCCACGTTATGCGCTGTGCTGTCATGACAGCTCAGAGCCTGGAGCCTGCTTCAGATTCTGTGTCTCCCTCTCTCTGTGCCCCTACCCCACTCATGCTCTGTTTCTCTCCCTCTCTCTCTCAAAAAATAAATATCAAAAACATTTTTTAAGTAATTAATTTTATGTTTTATATATTTTACCACAACTAAAAAAAAGCTAATGTTATATGAATATGCAAAAAACCATTGACTCACATACTTTAAATGGATGAATTGTATGGCATGTGATTTATTTCTCAAAAAAGCTGTTCATGCAATTATATAAGTTTAGCACAATTTGCTTTTCTATTCTGCTTTTGATGTGTAATTGTTTCATCTGTTTTTTGTTATTCTGAACATTGCTACAATGGACATTCTCATGTTTCCTGGTGTATAGGTGCAAGGTTTTCAACAGGGCATATACAGTTTCTAGTTTTGGAATTTCTGATTTGTAGAAATGAACATGTACAGTTTTGCAAGATAATGGTAGAGTGCTTTTCAAGGTGATTGTACCAATTGTACTTGTCCTAGCACTGCATAGAATCCTACCTTCACCAATAACTGGTCTTGCCAAACTTTTGCCAATCTGATGAATATAAAATAGTTACTCTTTGTGGCCTTAAGGTGAATTTTTCTGATTATTAATGAGGTTGAGCATTTTTCACATGTTTATTTACCACTAAGATTTTTTTCTTCTATAAAATTCTAGTTATGCCATTGAGGTATTTGTGTTTTTTTGTTGTTATGTAGGAGTTAGCTTTTCAAATATTCTAGATATTAACCTTTGGTTGGTTGTATATGTTACAAATGAAACATTCTTTGTTATCAGTATTTATGCACTTTTTAAATTCAGATAGCCTAAGTTCAAATAATGAAGAATACCTAGATTTTCAGAATCTATTTGGTTCCTGATTTTCATATAAAACTTAGCTAGAGTTTGGAGCACAAGGTGGCTCAGTTGGTTGAGCATCCAACTTCGGATCAGGTCATGACCTTGGTTGGTAGGTTGAATCCTACATTGGGCTCACTGCTGTCAGAGCAAAAACTGCTTCAGATCCTCTGCCCCGCTCTCTCTCTCTGCCCCCTCCCCCCAAATAAATAAAAACATTAAAAAAATTAAGAGTTAGCTAGGGTTTGAATACTAAGGTACAATTCAAAGATTTTATTCAAATGTTTTCGTTTCCTGGGACATCTGTATCTTCTTCTAGCTTCTAATTTAATTTTTCTTTAAGGTATCTTTTTGTTAGCAGAAGTCCTTAATTTTAATGTTCTCATGCTTACCAATCTTTTATGAATAATGCTTTTTTGTCTTGATAAATAAGTATTTTCTTTTTTTTTTTTAATGTTTATTCATGTTTGAGAGGCAGAGACAGAGTGTGAGCAGGGCAAGGACAGAGAGAGAGGGAGACACAGAATCTGAAGCAGGCTCCAGACTCTGAGCTGTCAGCACAGAGGCCAAAGCAGGGCTCCAACTCATGAACCATGAGATCATGAAGTTGGTGCTTAACTCACTGGGCCACCCATGTGCCCCAAGAAGTATTTTCTTATCCTGAGATCATAAGGATATTTTTCTGTATATTCTTCTGAAGGTTTTAAAAGTTTTGTCTTTCATATTGAAGTCTGTAATCCATCATAAGTTAAATTTTGTATGTGGTAGGAAGTGGAGATCTAGCATGGGGATGACCAATTGTCCTGAAGTCTTCTATTTCATAGCCATTCCCAGTGATCTACACTGCCACCTGTGTCATAGATGAAGTTCTCATACATTTATGATTCTATTTCTGGATGCACTATTGGTATCCATTAGTCTCCCAGCATGAATAACATCCTGTCCTAAATATTGCTCCATAATAATTCTTGATGTCTGGTAAGGCAGTTTCCCTTTGCTTATTCTTCAGAAGTATCTTGGCTGTCTGTGGGTCTTTGCTCTTCCATATCACCTGTAGAATTAGCTTGTCATGTTTCTTGCAAACCTATATTGGGATATTAATTGCTGCTGCACAGAAGATACAGATTAATTTGTATTTTGAGTCTTCCTGTCTATAAACATAGTATAGTGGTTTTTTTTATTTAAGTCTTCTTTAATATATTTTAATAAACTTAAATTTTTTTTCTTTTTAAAGGTCTTATCCTTTCTTAGATTCATTCCTCAGTTCCATCTATTCTGTCATTTAATCTATTAATGTTTTAATATTAAGGCACCCTTGGATTTTTGGGATAAAGTCCATGTTCGTGATGGATTATTTTTTGTAAGCATTGCTTGATTTGGCTTCACAATGTCTTAAGATTCTTAGATCCATGTTTCTGAGTAGGATGCCTTTCTCAGCTGGTTTGGGTCATAGTTATAGGATTGGGTGTGTGGTTATACACTGAACTGATTTGGGCATTGTTCCTGCTTTTGTTCTCTTTTTTTT
>NW_026057582.1:92735541-92836619 GCF_023721935.1 Panthera uncia | reverse complement strand
TTTTTTTTTTTTTTTTTTTTTTTTTTTTTTTTTTTTTTGGTAACAAGATTTTTAACTCTAGTACTGATCCAGTTTCTTTAATGGTTATAACAACTGTTCAGACTTTTTATGTCTTCATATATTAGTTTAGGCAAGTTGTTTCTTGTTCTAGCTTTCAAATTCCTCTTGTTTTGATATATAAAGCTGTCCCTTTTTAAATTGCCAGCCTAGTTATGAATTTTATTTGAAAAATTAATCTAAATTGAAAATATTTATAGTAGGAGGACTTCATACTAGTTGAGACCTTCCAGCTTGCCAGAACCAGAACTCCAGAGAGGTGCTTCTTTGACTTTACTAGATATTATCACGTAGCATTTTAAAGCAGTTGCACCAATTTATATTGCCAACACTATGTGAGATTTCCTTTTGTTTGACAATTTCACCAGTACTTAGAACCGTCCAGTTCTTTAATTTTTGCTAATCTCATGCCTATGAAATTGTAATTTTAAATTGAATTTCTTTGCTTAGTGGTAACATTATATTTCCTTAGGTTTGTTGGCCACTTGAGTTTTATCTCCTGAAAAATTTTGATCATTTTTTTTAGTGTTTGTCTTTTTATAACTCATAGTCATTTTAATATATTCTGGATAATAATACTTTTTCAGTTATGTGTATTCAAATATATTTTTCCATTTTATACCTATCTATTCAACTTTTAAGGTACCTTTCAAGGCAGAGAAAATTTTAATGTTGATATATAGAATTTACCAGCCTTTTTTTATTCTTTGTGATTTGTAATTTGGTATCCTGCTTAAGAGATCTTTTGCTATCTCAAGGTTATAAAGATATTGTTCTAAAAGTGTTAAAGTTTGTTAAAGAAGATTCCAATTAGATCTTCAATCTGTAACTGATTTTGATACATGGTATGGAAGATATTTAATTTGATTTTTTCCCACAGGATTAACTGTGCCAACAGCATTCATTGTCATAGATTAACTTCTCTGATATGGGTGGGCCTGTTTCTGTGCTTTCTTCGTTGTCCCTTTGTTATATTTGTCTATTCTGGCAGCACTACCACAATGGTGTAGTTCTCATGGCTGCATTGTAAATCTTGATGGCTGTGAAGGTAAGTCCCTCTTCCTCAGTTCTTCAGAAACGTCTTCTCTTCTTAGCTCTTATCTTCCATATGAATTTTAAGACAGGCCTGTCATGTCCTTTGAAGAATCCTATAGGGATTTTGGTTGGAATTTTTTATTTTTATTTTTTTTTTTTTACCGTTTATCCATTTTTGAGAGACAGAGACAGAGTGCAAGTGGGGTAGGGGCAGAGAGAGAGAGAGGGAGACACAGAATCCGAAGCAGGATCCAAGCTCCAAGCTCCAAGCTGTCAGCACAGAGCCTGACACAGGGCTCAAACTCACAAACCGTGAGATCATGACCTGAACAGAAGTCGGACGCTCAACCGACTGAGCCACCCAGGCGCCCCTTGGTTGGAATTTCAATGAGTTTATTTTTAGTTTGGGAAGGAAATGATATTTTCATTATTTTGCATCTTCCCATCCATAAACATGGTAAATCTCTGCTTTTATTTGCATCTTCTTTTGTATCTATCAGTAGAATTTTATAGTTTTTCCATGTAAAGCAGGCTCTCGTTTTCTTAACTTTATTCCTAAATATTTAAGGTCATCTTTTCCACAATATATTTTCTGATCGGTTGATGCAATTGATATTTGCATATTGATCTTTTATTTTATAACTTTGAAGTTTGGATAGTTCCGATGTAGACATTATTTGTATTGCGTGTAAACATTTTAGTGTTGTCTATTTTCAATAAACAACAGTTTATTTCTTTTCAGTCTTCCTTTCCCTTTCTCCTTTTTCTTACTGCACTGACTAGGGATTCCAGAACAAAATTAAATAGAAACAGTAATAGAAGCATTCCTTTTCTTTTCTTTTTTTTTTTTTTAGTTTTACTTATTTTTTATTTTTTTTCAATATATGAAATTTATTGTCAAATTGGTTTCCATACAACACCCAGTGCTCATCCCAAAAGGTGCCCTCCTCAATACCCATCACCCACCCTCCCACCCCCCACCAACCCTCAGTTTGTTCTCAGTTTTTAAGAGTCTCTTAGAAGCATCCCTTTTCTTATTCTTGACCTCAAAGGAAATGCTTCTAATACTTCACCATTAATTGTGAAGTTTGCTCTGTGTTGTAGGTAGATACACAGAACACCAATATTGACATTCTGGTTGATGAAGGAGAAATAAATATATATAAAATTCACTCTAATCCACAAATTGTAGATATTAGCTTTTATCATTTGGATTATGGATAAATCATCAAAAAACTTACAGGAAGATTGAATATTTGCAAACAGCCCCAGTGTCTATGGAAAAAAAAACTCACAAAGAACCCTAATTATAAAATGTCAAATAAGTATGAATTCAAGCTGATTCATTCCTGAGATCTACAGGAAACTCTTGTGAAGATCACAAAAAGGAATCATGGAGAAAATTCTGAGGATTGTATAGAACTTACTTCAGAGCATTTTATAACTTATTTGGAGGTGTTTTATGACCCAGGATTTCTTAGGGCTGGTGAAATTGAAAATAACTAGGGATAGTTTAGAAATTTGCCTTTATGAGAGAGAAGTGGGATGGCTTTTGAATCTCTATTTTTTGGGTACTTTTTTTGTTTACTTGCACTTTTACAGAGGCCTTGGTCATTTTGTAAAGTAATTAACAGATCATCACTTAGTCTTTTTTCCTGCTTGACTCATTTTCTGCCCCTTATTTTCGTACCTACTGTTCTATCTTTCGGTAATCTCTGACTTGTCAAGGTCATCTTTCTGGTTCCTTATCTAGGCCTGTATTTCACCCCTTTAACTTAGCCTTTCCCAAACTGCTAAATTTATGAGAAGGAGGGTTTCCATGGTCAAACAAGCTTGGGAAATACAGTGTTAAGCCAAATCCAATAGCTTACTTTACCACTGGAGGCCTTATAGAGCCTTCAGTATTCTAATGTTCATTGTGAATCTCCAAAAGGGAAATACAGCTTGTAGTATTTCCCTAATTAATCAATTAACTTTTTCCAAATGACACTTCATATAATCCAGTTCATTAATCTTCAAATAAAAACTTCCAGTGCTTGGGGCACCTGGGTGGCTCTTTCAGTTAAGCATCTGACTTCTGCTTAGGTCATGATCTCATGGTTCTTGAGTTTGAGCTCCGCATCGGGCTCTCTGCTGACAGCTCAGATTCTGTGTCTCCCTCTCTCTCTGCCCCTTCCCCGCTCGTACTCTGTCTCTCTCTCTCTCAAAAATAAATAAACATTAAAACAATTAAAAAAAAAACTTCCAGTGCTTATAAACTTTTCCTTAGTGGAAGACACATTATATGCTCTCTTGCTACTAGACCACAAATTCTTTGAGGACTATTTCTTTTTCTTGAAGTATTATCTGACCTTGTTATATATTGAAACTCTGCCATTCCACCTCTCTTATAGTTCCTGAGATGGGCACACTGGACACTACTCAAAAATTCATGTATGGCACAATCTTGCTAAAGAATCCATTTTACCTTCCAGGATCTTTTTATTACACCTCAATTTAACTACTTGTGCTTTATTCAAGGCTCTAAGATAGGTACTTCTGGTGCTAAAAAGATGAGTAAGATGTAGTTACACCTCACTGGAGCATGTGTAGAGGAGATAGTACATGACACAAAACACAAGTTAAATGCTAAACAAGAGGTACAAACTGCCTTGGGATTCAATGGAGAAACAATAACAATTGGACAGGTAGGGGAGGGAGACACATGGGAAGAATCAGAAAAGATTTCTTGGAGGATGTATCATTTGGCATGGGCTTTAAATTTTTGAAAAATATGGACAGCATTTGAAGAGTGGCATTACAGGGGCATATAGCATATGTAAACAGAAAGGTAGGAAAGAGGGGCAAGTTCAAGTGGCTCTTTCTGGCAGGATGTATATAGGATAAGTTGTAGATAGGATATGGCCAGAGCATGGATAATAAAAATGGAAACAATACTTTGGGTGCCAGTATGAGTTACGTTAATGCCATTGTCCACAGGGAGCCAATGAAGAATTTTTGAGTGGGAGGGTGATGTTAGGGCCACTTGCTCCTCTCCTCTCCTCTCCTCTCCTTTGTGGTGTCTCCTAAGCTCTAGTTCCTTTGCCTCTGACCAGCTCAGCTACATACAGAAACTTCAGCCAATGAATTAAACTTCCGGTCTCCTGACCTGCGTATAGGGTACCTCCTCTTGTAGAGCTGTCCAGAGTAGAACAGAAATCGTGGCATCAGACTCTGATTAAATGCATACCCACTCTATGTAGAATACTGTTAGAAGTCAGAATGTTGAAGAGTGTTCAGATGAAGAATACAGACAAGAGGTCATTGGTGGATTTAATGATAATACTTTGGGCAGCTATTATTGCAGCCTATTAAAGAGGGAACTCAGAAGAAAAAAGATGGGTGCAGATAGTGTATTTTAAATAGTGAGCCACGAGAATGGATGCAGCTGGTGAGCCAGGAGAATTGACTGTAACTAATCACTTGTGCCTGGCAGCTCAGGACTAAAATTGGCACAGGTGCGCAGGGAAGCGTGAAACCCAAACAACCGGAGGGTTAGTTTGAAGTCACCCACCTGGTTCAAAGTTGAAAGGCCTATCCTTTTTGGTATGATGCCGAAAGGCCTCGACCCCCCCAAAATGTTGAGATGGGCCTGGAGAATCTGTGTGTGTTCAGTGGCCTTAATGTTTTCTGTGACGTGGACTTTGAGGTCATCAGGGTGGTCGGGTGAGGGGAGGGAAGTACCCTTCAGCTTGGAGGTCTGAGAAAGCTGGCGTGCTGGGGAATCAATACAGGAAGCAGAGCAAAGCTTTGGTGTTTTGTAGTGGTCGGGACAGGGCTCTCGCTAGGCTCTGTGGGCTCGGTGCAGGGTCCCCCCCCCGGGGCCGAGGACTCCTGAGGGTGGGCCCCTCTCGGCCCCCGCGGCCGCGGGCTTCAGTGCGCCTCGCTGCCCGGCACCGCAGGGCTTGCCCGGCACCGGCGAGCAGGGTGGAGCCGCGGCGGTCTGCCGGGCAGCTGCGGGAGCTTGTCTCGCTCTTCCGCTTGCAGGTGCGCCCGGGGAAGGTGGGACGCGCAGGAGGGGGCGCCCGCCATGCCCGGACCGCAGCTCCCCGCCGCGGCCTCCAGCCCGCCACCCCCGCGGAACGGCCTGCCGCAGCCCCTGTGAGGCCGAGGAAGAGGCGGCGGCGGCGAAGGCGCCGCCCCCTTGGCGAGCTTCGCGACCTGGCGGCCTCCGCAGGACCCATGGCGGATTCCTCGCCCGCGCTGTCCCTGCGGGAAGGCGGCCCCCGAGCCCCCCGGCCCTCGGCTCCTTCGCCGCCCGCGCGCTCGCGCTCGGGCTCGGAATCCGAGGAGGCCGAGCTGTCGCTGAGCCTGGCCCGCACCAAGACCCGCTCGTACGGCAGCACTGCCAGCGTGCGGGCGCCGCTGGGCGCCGGCGTCATCGAGCGCCATGTGGAGCACCGGGTCCGCGCCGGCGACACGCTACAGGGCATCGCGCTCAAATACGGAGTCACGGTGAGCAGGGCGCGCCGCGGCGGCTGGGGCTGGTGGCACGGGCGGGGGCTCGTGGCGGGACACGGAGTACTGGGGGTCGGGCAGGCAGCCATCTGTCCCCAGGCTCTCTCCCAGCGCGCGCCGAGAACCCCGGCAGTGGTCTCCAAAGGTGGTTCTGTAGCCAGAAGGGCAGGCCTCCGAGGCTCCCTCCCCAGGTAGGTGCATCGAGTTCCCGGTGTCCTGCCCAGACACCGCCCAGATCAGTGAGGAAGGCGAGAGAGGACCTGGGAGCTAAGTTCACCCGATTTTCAGGCCAGATCACAGTATTCAAAGCTGAACTGAGGTGTTGACTCGGGGCAGAGAATTTTGTTTTCTCTGTAAACAAGCGCTGTGATGTCAGGGATGGTAAGATTGTCTCCGCCGGATGGTTCTGGTTCTATCGATTATGCTGCTTTATTTAGAAGTGAAATTACACCCCTGGGCTCACTGGCAACTGTGAATGTGACACCTGTCGCTAAGCAGCAGCCCAGAACTGGGGTCTAGGTGAGCTGAAGAGCTGTGTTTATTATAAATTTATAAGTGTGTGTGTCCTGGGCGTATTGCATTACACTTCTGGGAATAACATGGAAACCTGAGGGAACATATTGTCTCATTAAAATTACTTATAATTAACTCTGAGCTATGTGGTGGCCTTTTTACATCTGAGTTCTGTATCAGTTTTCAATGTTCTTTCCTGAAACACCTAAGACAGCAATGGGAAGAAAGGCGATCTTCTCTGTATCTTTCTCTTAAAGAGAAACTCTTCCTGGCCCTTCACAGAATGACAGAGACTGAGTAATTTATTTTGCACATTCAAGTTGGAACTATATGTTTACCTAGCAGATCATTTTGAGACCAGGAATCTTGCTGTGCAGGCATATACTGATATTATTATGCTATGGTAGTCCCTTTCCGTCCTCCTGGGAGTTTGCAAATGTGAACATAGAACCACAATTCTTATGTATATCAATAAAGCCTGGTTTGGGTCAGAGCCAGAGAAGAGCAGAGTTGGGGAGTATCAGCAACTACCTTCTGCTGAATGCCTGCTGTGTGCCAGATATTACATTTGTCCTGTTCCATCTTGTTCTTACTCAGTTTGATTTCCCTAAAGAGCCTTGGAGGTAGGTATAATTAACCTGTTTACAGATGGGAAGATGGATGAAAGGTAAGGATATTAAGTATGTTTATTCACTGAGAGCAATTTGAATTAGTACACAGCTGCACTTGCGTTACTTACAGCTCTGAAACAGCTGACTGCAGTTCTCTACTTTTCATCAAATGCTTTCTAATCTATGCTTTTGCTTAATATAGATCCTGTTACTCATAACCTTATCACCCCTTTCGGGTAAAGTGTAAACCAGATTCTTCACTACTTTCATGAAGACTTGGTTTTAAGATGTTAAGTATAATGAGTTGGGAACTGTAATCTATACCCTCAAAGAGTCTCTCTCAACTGCAACACTATTGATATTCTGGACCCTATAATTCTTTGTTTGTGTAGGTTGTGCCGTGCATTGTAGGATGTTTAACAGCATCTCTGAGCTCTGCCTATTAGATGCCAGTAAGACCCCCAGCCTCCATCCAGACATTGCCAAATATTCCCCAGCAAGAAACTCACTCTTCATTGAGGACCACTGGTTTATTACATGTGTATCATTTCCTTTGGGCCCTGAAGTATAGTTGATGAAATTTTTAGAGACTCTTCCACTGGTTGTGTAGAACCAGTGAAAGTGATAATTCTTACTGTAACAGTGAAGTGAAGTTATTGCTTTAATTCACATGTACAGATATTAGTTGGATTTACTCGTTGTAAGTTGAGATTTTAGGTGGAAGCTAAAAAGGCAGAAAGGTTTTTTTCTTTCCGTGACTGAACAGAAAGAAGTTGAATGAGTTAAGTTTCAAATATTGACTACCAAGGTTATGAATAATTTAAATGATTGTTTAAAGGAATAGGTGATGATATGTTGGAGATTTAGAGACCCAGGGCAGTCACCTGGAAATTAAGAGTCAGTCCAGGCAAACATTCGACTTTAATATCCCCTGTCTGGCAATAGCCAGGCATGGTTCTGTGTTACTGAGAGGAGCAGGAACTCTCAGGGAAGCCTGTCTGCTGATGACAGCTCTCCAGCCACCCAGCTGGGAACCAGGCAGGAATTCAGTCCCTCAGAGGGAGAGACTGGTAACAGCCAGTAGTATTTTAGGTACCAGCGTGTTACCAGAACAGTGACTCTGACAAGGGGTGAAGATGGAGATCTGTTTGTCAACCCTTGGTTTTCAGGGGAACAAAACAGAAACTGGTTTTCTTGAGTGATGCTTGATGGCTGGCAGCAGGGTACATCCCAAGATATGGGAATAAATATGTTCCTCAAACTTGCCTGGGTAAGGGAATGCCCTGGGGCAAACTAAAAATAAAGAATACTAACTGACCTTGAGCCTACTGGATCAGAATATGCAGAGAAGGAGCACAGCAATCTTCATGTTTTACAAGCATGGCATCTTGGCCTGTTCCCAAAGCACTGTCCTTCCTGGGGTCTTTGCACTTGCTGTTTCATCTATGTGGAACACTCTGTCCCTGATCACTGCATGGAAGGTTTGCTTCATGGGTGTATGACCTGGGTAGTCACACGGAGCCCCATGCTTAGAAGAGCCTCGCATTTGGTGTAATGCTTTACTATTGCCATCTTGAAGTTTTTAGTACTCTGTGAACAAGGGCCCCACGTTTTCACTTTTCACTGGGCCCTGCAAATTATGCAGCTGACCTTGGCAGTGCGACTTGCTCCCTCACTGCTTACGTGTCTCCTCCCTGAAGCCTTCCTGACTGCTTTCTGTCAAATTACAGCCCTCCTTCACACCTGCTTTCCCCTTCCCTGCCTTGTTTTCCCAACAGTATTTATTGTTCATCTCCTTTTCCTTTTTTGTCTTTTTTTCCAGCTTCTGTCTTTTTGGTGATACATTAGCGAATAAATAGAAATCCATACCCTCATGGAGCTTATATCTTAGTCAGTAGAGACAGTAAGTAAGCAAACGAAATATGTTTTATGCCAGGTATTGATAAACAATATGAAGGAAAATTAAGCAGGGAAAGGAGATAATGAAGGCTAGTGGGGGTGGCTATAATTTAAAATGGGATAGCCACAAAGAACTCACTGAGAATGAGGCAAGTTGTATGTGTGTGTGTGTGGGGGGGGTGCAGATATCTGTGAAGAACATTCCAGGCAGCAGCAACAGCCAGTGGTGCAAAGGCCCTGAGGTGGAAGTATAATTGGCAAGTTCCAGGAGTAGTGTACCTGGTGCTTACAATGCAATGGCATGTATTTGGACCTTGAAGGCCACTGTAAGAACTTTGGCTCTTTCTCTGAGTGAGTTGGGAAGCATTGGAGAAGTTCAAGTAGAAGAATGACATGATCTGACTTAGGCACTAGAAGGATCACTCTGGATGCTGCTTTGAGAACAGGCTGTAGTGGGCGAGTGCCAAGGCATGGAAACCAGATCAGTTGAAGGCTTTGTAATAAATGCAGGTGAGAGGATGGCAGCTTGGACCAGAGCAGCAGAGAAGGAGGTGGTGGGAAGTAGTTGGGTTCTAGATGATTTGTTGATATGCTGTATATTTTCTGCTTACTTGTTCACTGTTTTATTTGAGTATCTCTGCCCTACAGATGGGCCCAGGGATGCAGGAGACTTCTCTATAGGAAAGAAGAATGTGGATGTTCAAGAATCTGGCCACGTCTGAAGCCTGAGGGACCCCAGTTCTTCTGCCATGGCCTTAGAAAATATCTTAAGGACCCTTCCCACCATTCCTTTTAAAGTCATTATTATTAATAATGGCATTTATTTTTTGGCTGTTTTTTTAATGTTTATTTGAGAGGGGGAGAGAGCAGGGGAGAGGGCAGAGACAGAGGGAGACAGAATCCCAAGCAGGCCCCACGCCATCAGCACAGAGTCTGATGCAGGGCTGGATCCCACAAACAAACAGTGAGATCATGACCTGAGCTGAAATCAAGAGTTGCCTTACCAACTGAGCCACCCAGGAGCCCCCAACTTTTTTTTTTTTTAACCTGTTTTTATTGAGCCTTGCTTGTTTGAGTCCTTTTGCCTCATGCTGGGGCTACAAGATGATACATGCACTCCTCTTTTTATTCATGGTGACTTTTTCCACTACTGCTTTCCACTAGCCTATAGCTACTTGAGAAGCCATGTTGCTTGTCCAACTCATCTCTGGACATTCTGTGTTAGCCCGAGGCCGGCACATGGCAGGTCCTCCACATATGTATGGACCTGACCCACAGGCCTGACCACTGTGAAATCAGTAGGCCCTGGAGCAGACCCTGAAAGGTGGAGGCCAGGGTAGGGGTTGAGTGACTTATTTTACAAAGTGTGGTTTGAGGCTCGCTGTCCAGCCTACGGAAAGGTTGCTGCTACTGGGATGGTGCTGGTTTTCTCCCCTTCCACCAGCAGGGGGTTTTTACGTCAAATTAAACATAGGGTTATATTTGAGCATCTCTACTAAAGAAGCATTTGAGGAAGTGGTCTGGGAGACTGAAACTACTTGGGCTGGGTTGAGAAACTATTAAGGGCAGTTCAGATCTCAGACGTGAATTTGCTTGGGCTGGAATTTCCCTGGCTGTGCTTATCTCTACTGAGACATTAAGGCCCTTTCCCTCACCCCGTGTTCTAGATTTAGCTATGGCATTTGTGACCTTGTTAGCTCCTCTCAGATGCAAGCATCTAGAGGAAACTCACTGATGCTAGCCAGCCACTGTGAGCTTTTTGTTTGGAAACCCTGGAAAAACATCTAGAAAACAGTATACAGACTAAAAGTGGGCAGGAGACAGGGAGGGGACTTATTATTTGCATAAACTTTTTCTTTGTCTCTTTGCTTTCCCCCTGGCAGCTCGCCTGTCTGCTCCCCTCTCCAGAGGCCACATTGTCTTCAGTGCCCTCAATCACTTCCTGTCCAGTTTTGTTCCCAGGGTCTTCTCACTTTCTTCCAGTGAACTGCTAAACTCCAGTCGCTTCTTAACACTTCCCCTACCAGAAGTGTTTGAGGTCTAATAGATTCTCATGTATTCTTTTTTAAAAAACAGCTTTATTGAGGTATAATTTACATACCACAAAATAAACCCATTTTAAGTGTATTCAAGGACTTTCAGTGAATTTACAGAGTTGTGCAACCATCACCACAATCCAATTTTAGAACCGTGCCATCACCCTGAAAAGATCCCCGTTACTTCCTGTTTCCTTCTCTAGCCCTAGGCAACCACGAATATATTTTCTAATCTATAGATTGGCCTTTTCTGGGGATTTCATATAAACAGTGCCTCCTATGTTCTTCTGAAATAGCGTGGAAAGGAAGTAAATCCTATTCCCCCTAATTAGCACATGGCACTGGAGGAGTCTGATTGCCCCCAGCACCTAGAACTTAAGAGTGTGAGACAGTGGGCTGATTGGTGAATCTAGCACTTACTAGAAAATGATCTGGAGAGAGTTCTTTGATTAAGTCTTTTCTGTAAAATAATAATAATCAAATGAAAGTTGTATGTATGTATGCATATATTCTAAGCCACAGAGTGCTATAAAAATGTTAGTTCTGAATGTATCCTGAAATGTTTTTGGAAGGGTTTGTCTTTTTTAAGGAGTGGAGAGGAAGAAACAGAAACGAACAACGAGATCATGACCTGAGCCAAAGTCAGGCGCTTAACTGACTGAGCCACCCAGGCACCCCTACAGGGGAATCATTTTATTTTATTTATTATTATTAGTATTATTTTTTAAATGTTTATTTTTTTTTGAGAGAGAGACAGAACATGAGCGGGAGGGGGGCCGAGGGAGAGGGAGACATAGAATCCAAAGCAGGCTCCAGGCTCTGAGCTGTCAGCACTGAGCCCCATGCGGAGCTCAAACTCATGAACTGTGGGATCATGATCTGAGCTAAAGGCCTATGCTTAACCGACTGAGCTACCCAGGTGCCCCAGGGCAATCATTTTAAAGAAGTTTTTAAATTATTGATATCACTTGTTCTACCTAATGTCACCATGGTTGTCATCTTGTGGCCACCTTGTTACCTCGTACTTAATTCTTCTGTAATCTGTTTCTTAGTGACCAATTTCATTGAGTCATGCTGTTCCATCCTGAGCATGGGAGAGAATTTTGAAATGAAAGTATTTGATTGCTATCCCTATCCCTGACTCATCTGCCCACAAAAAACACAGGGTAGTTCTTTGTCACTCTGAACAGGTCACACTTTTTATTCTCAGCATTAATTGGGTTTTAAGAAATGTGGAGAACAGAAGGGTGGGAGAAATAGGTGAACTTTTTTTTTTTAGTTTAAATAAATTGAGGGGCGCCTGGGTGGCTCAGTCGGTTGAGCGTCAACTTCGGTGCTCACAGTTCATGAGTTCAAGCCCCACATCGGGGTCTGTGCTGACAGCGTGGAGCCTGGAGTCTGCTTCAGGTTCTGTGTCTCCCTCACTCTCTGTCCCTCCCGCTCTCATGCTCACTCTCTGTCTTTCTCTCTCAAAAGCAAATAGACAATAAAAAATTTTTTAAATAAGTTGAATAATTTTTTTTTTCCTTTTAAAGCCAAAGGAGTTGGGTTCTATATTGAAGGCAGCATGGCTTCCCCAAAGGTAATTCCTTCTCCACCATCCACCCAAGGCCTGGTATGATCCAATCTTGTTTTAGAAGGATAACTCTAGGGGTGCCTGAGTGGCACAGTCGGTTAAGCATCTGACTTTGGCTCAGGTCATGATCTCACGGTTCGTGAGTTCGAGGCCCACATCGGGCTCTGGGCTGACAGCTCAGAGCCTGGAGCCCACTTCAGATTCTGTGTCTCCTTCTGCCTACCCCTCCGCTGCTTGCACTCTGTCTCTCGCATTGTCTCAAAAATAAATAAACATAAAAAAAAAAAGAAGGATAACTCTAGCAGTAGAGTGGAGGAAATATTGTATATTGGGGAGGGTGGAGAAAAGGGATCATAATATCTTCTAAGAGTCCTAATTTACTGTCCTTTGCTTTATGTGTTCCGAACACAACCCAGATCTGCATTGTGATAGTGCCAGAAAACCGCAATTTTCAAAGGGTATGACAATTCAAATCCTTGTGATATCCAAAATTTGAGGCAGCTATCATTATTCTATATATGTTTTTAACAGCAAACCTTGATGGCTTTTTATTACAGTTGCAGTTAAGCATAATAGAATTTGAATACACTGGACTGTTTACTATTAACATAATCATTTATCTCTGGTAATCATGGACTACCAGGATTAGAATATTCCAGAGCTTCAGTGTTTATTTCTGTAACACTCCTGACAAGTGTGTGTGCCCTGGATGAGATTTAATAGAAGCTCCTCTTTATTTCTTCAGGGAGTCCATTCATTCATGGAAAACTCTTATAGTGACTTCTTCCTTATATTGAAAGTCTTAAACTTTTGACAAGATCTTTCAACACAAGGTTTCTAGTTCTAAACCTAGGAGACAAAAGTTCAGAGGAATTTCAAACTTTTCACCTGATAGCATCTGAGCTGCTCTGTGCTTGGAAAAATAAATAAATAAAGTAAATTTTGGGTGTTAGGAAATGTTGAACAGAGCCAGGTTGGGAAAACTCTAGAGTTTTCCAGCTCTTCCTTGGGTTGGATCATGACTTTTCTTAGCTTTATGTGAGGTGACATTCCCAGAACATTAGACCCATCTATGTTCAGATAAAAGTATAAAACATTCCTAAAACATCATTTCACTGTTTGGGATTATCCCTAGTCTCTTGTCTGTGCTGTTGTGGTTTCCTCCGTGACTAGGCTTCCTGTTTCCACTGATGCCTCTTTATTGCCAGCCCATTTTCCACAAAGCTGCCTGAGTGCCCTTTAACTGTAATCAGATTGTGTCACTCCCTTCACCCTCCAGTGGCTTCTCATCACATTTAAAGTAACACCTAAATTTTATCCCTTGGCATGCAAGGTCCTATGTAGCCTGGAGTTTTGCTCATTACTCCCTACACTTCAGCCACACTACATTTTTACTGTGCTGGGGCATTGCAGCTGCTTTTTCTCTCCAGAATGCTCCCCCCTCCCCACCCACTCCTAGCTTTTTGCATGGCTGGTTAATTCCTTAACTTTACTACAGGTACAGAGTTTGCAGCCTGTGCAGTTGGTTCAAGCCACTACTTGTAGAGGAGAACAAGTTAAGATCAAATTTATCACCTTCGGGCAAAAAAACATAAAGCTTACACACCTCAGGGCACTGACAACATATAATGTTAATTATCCAGGCATGTCTGTATGAAATTTTTTTATGTATTCTTACTTTGTAGGAGAAATATTTTTTGTGAGAAATTCCTACCTCCTTCCTTCTCATCTGCTGAATACATGTTAGGATCTGCCCTTGCCTGTTACTTTCTCCTTTTTAACCACATTTAATAATATGATAGCAACTATTATTATTTTTGAGGGCTTCCTGGGGGCTATGCATTGTTCTAAATACCTGAGTTGATTCGTGTAATCCTCATAATGATCATATTGCATGGGAGGTACTATTATCCCTACTTTACAGAAAAGAAAACAGAACCGTTAATGATTAGAAAGTGGCAAAGCCAGGGTTTGAACCCAGAAAGTATGGCCCCGGAGCCCATGTTTCCAACTACTACCTGTATTAAACTCATTGACCTGTTTTCACCTTCAGACTCAAATCTGCCGGTTCTTAGATTGTTCCCCACGTTGATGCTAACTGTGTCTGGATATCTCTGGTGTCCTTGATGCTGGCATCCTGTGTATCATCTCAGAGTCTAGACCATAGAGTGAATGTATACCTGAAATGCTTGTTGTTGATACTGAGATGGAGATAGCACAGTCTCCAACTTCCAGAAGCTTATAGACTAATTCAAGAGACAATTCTATGGGTGAATCAGTGGGATGATGCACAAGAACCTAGACAACCCTGTTACTCCCTGTGCTCCTTAACTGTACCCAGCTGTTGATTCAGTCACCTTGTCTTGTATTCCTGTCACTGGCCCTTTGCCTGGCTGTGATGGCCTGTCTTGCTTTGAATGATAGATGTATGGGTCAGGGTTCCGGCAAGAAACAGTGGGCTCAGGGGGTGTGGCCAAAGAGAATTTAGTCAAGGGACATTTATTTTTATTATTTTTTAAAAATTTTTTTATGTTTATTTATTTTTGAGAGAGAGAGAGTGAGTGGGGGAGGGTCAGAGAGAGAGGGAGACATAGAATCTGAAGCAGGCTCCAGGCTCCGAGCTGTCAGCACAGAGCCCGATGCGGGGCTCGAACTCACAGACCGTGAGATCATGACCTGAGCCGGTCAGACACTTAACCGTCTGAGCCACCCAGGCGCCCCTAGTCAAGGGACATTTATAGAATGGGAGCAGGGTTGAGGGAACCAAGAAGGGATGGTGAAGCAACCTGAGACTAGCAACAGCAGGAAGATATTACCCCTAGGCTTAAAGGGCCAGGGGAAGAAGTGGTGTACCCCACACGGGGAGAGCTGGAGCCTGGGATGAGGGAGGGGTTACCTGGCAGGAACTCTGCCATAGAGGAATGCAGCTACTGGAGTCATTCACGGTGCTGTCTTTCTGCTGGTGCCTTCCATTGGAACTCCCACTGGAATGCCAACGACATGGCTTAGGTAATGCAGTTCTTAAGAGGTCAGCCTCTTGGAGTTCGGAACAGGCTCAAGAAGAGTTGGGGATCGATTGGATGGTGAGGGTGTATTTAAAGGGAGAGTAACACAACAGATGACTTACTGTCCCTTTCTGGTTACCTCCTGGGGTTAATCTTTTATGCCTGTTCCTCTAACCTGTTTTAATTAATTCATCTATCTATCTATCTATCCTTCCACCCTAAGCACTTAGTTTGTACAAGATCTTTGTTAGCCTCAAGGAAGCTATAGAAATAAAAGTGCTTGTCCTTAAGGAACTCACAGTTTATGCTTGGTGTTCTCAGTTCTGCCTCAGCAATGAGATCTGGTGTTCCCTGTCAATTTCTGTCCTCCTTCATTATTCTCAGAAAATGGTAGACCCCTGCCAATAAGCATTTCAAAGAGCACTGTATCAGTGAAGGCTCTTTCATTTACAAGAGACAGAAAACCTAACTCAAGTTGGCTTAGGCAAAACAACAACAAACAAACAAACAATGGCATTTATTAGCTCAAGAACACAAAGGCCCTAGGGTATTCTGGCTTTAGGCTTTGATTCAGAGGTCTGATTGCTTTCCTCCAAGGTGGCCTTGTTTTCGGGTTCCATGAAGTGGACAGATTGCTGCTCTTCCTGGTAGAGAAAATGGAGGACCTTTGCCCTCCCAGACCCAGCAAAAGTGTCCTTGCATCTCTGAATCATTCCAAGATGGGACTGTGACCTATCATGAAAGCGAGGACACTGTGACACTGCAAAGGGCAAGAATGAGTCATATGCTCACCCTGGAGTGGGGAAGGGGGCAGTTGTTCTGTGCCAATGGAAGCCCACATACTAGGATGGAGGATGTGGATGCTAGCTGATAAATAGGAAAGAAAAACCCAAGGGGATATTAAAGGCAGAGTCGATATACCTGAACCTGTTATGGATAAGGTATTCGAATTATTTTAAATCACTCACATTGAAGCCTAACCTAGACCAGAGATACTTAGGATTTTTAGACTTTAATTTTGTCTCCTAAATGCCCCTGCCTATTCATGCCTCTCTTTCCCACCCTCACCTTCTCTCCTTTACCAAGAAACTAGAACACAAAAGACCAACCCACTCTACACAAAGGATGCTTTAATGTAGTACCTTTAAAAGAAAAAAAAGCTTTCACTGTACTATTTGTGTAGATTCAGCTTATAGTAAGAAATCAGGAGATAGAGGGTCCATTTACTAGTCGGCTATTGTTTTTTCAGGCTCTTTGATATAGAAATCTAATTTTTTCACTCACAGTCAATTTGGCATTAAAAGATCCCATAATTTGGTCCCATTAGTCATGCACTTTTATCTTGACTTCAGAGTCAGACAGAAATACCAGCTCATACATTTAAAGAACTGAAGGCACTTGGTCAAATCAGTCATCTCAATTTCTTCATTGGAAAAGAGAGTAGTATCATCTGCTGCTAAATATTTTCTTTCTCTTATATATCCTGTCTCTTTACTTACCTACCTATCTGTCTCCTCTAAACAAGCATGTATATAATCTTTCATTTAATCTTCCCGACAACCCTGTGAAGGCTAGAGGGTACCTATTTTACACACCAGGAAACAGGCTGAATGAAAGAAGTAACAAGCTAAGCTTGTGTTGAGACCTTTGGTGTTGGAGGAGCTGGGATTTGAAACCAGGTCTGTCAGATTCCTAAGCCTGTGTGCTTCGTTATCTTACCAAACTGTCTCGGTTCTGTGCCTCCCAAGAAGGAGCTGAGGTGAAAATTCGATGGCGTGGGGCGCGGAGGAGCCTGGCATCCCCGGACGCTGTTAATGCCGTGTGGTGAACGCCAAGTGCACGCATTTCTCCTGTTCGCTGGGAGCCCACAGACGTGCAGCCCTGCCTGCGCTCACAGCATTGTGGACTGAAGCACCCACTTATCTCTCTGGAGTGTCCTTTTCTTCTTTTGCAAAAAGGGGATGATAGTATCTCGATTACTACCCAACCCGTGTAAATTCTGTTCTCCCTTTCTCCCCCAGCTCCCATCTCTGTGGTCTGCACGAAGCTTCCGCAGGTGTGAAAGAGTTCGAGGTTCTAGAAACTGTATTAAATGCCAGCTTCTTCATCTGCCAGTTTACGATGGTTCCATGATACATAATCTCTATGAGTTTTGTTTGTTTTATTTGTAAAGTGAATCTTTAAATACCTTCTCCGGGGTAGGAAATACGAGATACTGTATGTAAAGTGCTGCCCACCTCCTTTCCTTACCTCTACTGCTTCTGCCCATTCTTCAAGGCCCATCTAAAGTCAGAAGAATCAAAATCAGAACTCCACCTTCTCCTTGAGGCCTTTCTTAACAACTGCAACCCCAGTCTGCACCATTCTTGCAAATTCTCATTGTACTTGTCCCTGTACCAGCTCCTGTATCCATTATATTTACCAAACACAATTCCAGAGACATAGGAAGCACCCTGTAAGTAAAATAACAGTACTAGTTTTTTTTTTTTAATCAAATAATAGAAATGTTAAAACAAGACTGGAATTTACAAAATAAGTGCTAAAAATTCTACATTTTTTAATTTCAGGGGTTAAAGGCTGCTTGGTAAAAGCTGCCTTGTAGGGCGAATATAATAGTGGGGGGGGAAATTAGGCTTTCCTTTTTTAAAGTTGAGAAACAATTTCCTGACATCTCTTGAAGTAACTAGGGGTACCTGGGGTGGTAACTAAACCCAAATTAACAGTCTCAAATCCAGGGGCACCTGGGTGGCTCAGTTGGTTGGGTGTCTGACTTGAGCTCAGGTCATGATCTCACTGTTGGCTTCAGATCCTCTATCCCTCTCTCTCTCTCTCTCTCGCTCTCTCGCTCTCTCGCTCTCTCGCTCTCTGCCCCTCCCCCACTTGCACGCGCATGCTCTCTCTCAAAAGTAAATAAAACATTAAAAAAAAAAAAAGAATCTCAAATTCAGAGAAAGCATTGCACAACAAGCCCAGATATTTTTAGGTGCTTGTATAATAAACCCTACTAATGGATTTATTTACATAAAACTCTGTTTCCTTTTTCATATTTTAGATGGAGCAGATTAAAAGGGCAAATAAACTGTTTACGAATGATTGTATATTTCTGAAGAAAACTTTGAACATCCCAGTTATATCAGAGAAGCCTTTGTTGTTTAATGGACTTAACTCAATAGATTCTCCAGAAAATGAAACTGTTGATAGCAGTTTTTCTCATGAAGAAGAGCCAGCAGCAGCGGGGGAAGACCTTTCTCCTTCCAGTCCTCAAGAATCTGATGTTCAGCCTGTACAACCTGAAGAAGTGTCAGCTAGAGATTTCCTGCAGAGACTAGACTTGCAGATTAAGTTGTCAACACAGGCAGCCAAGAAACTAAAAGAAGAGAGCAGGTAAAAATATGCTGGTAAAATGTCAGAAGCTGAATAAATTACTCTTACGATGTCCTTGCTTTGCTGAGTTTTGTTTTGTTTTCTCTCTGCTTCTGTTTCCTTTTTTCTCTTTTGCTTTAAAAACTGTATTTTAATTCTAGAAAGTCATTTTTAATATATGAGGTCTAAAAAGAGCTATTGCATTCTGCATAGGGCTTTATCTATTGCAATGAGCTTGTTTTTAGCTCTGTTACTTGTTATAAAAAGTTTGGGGGTGGTGGGGTGGCTCAGTTGATTAAGTGTCTGACTCTTGATTTTGGCTCAGGTCAGGATCCTAGGGTCGTGAGATTGAGCCCCGCATCAGGCTCCACCCTGATTGTGGAGCCTGCTTAAGAACCAATCTGTCTGTCTGTCTCTGTCTCTGTCTCTGTCTCTGTGTCTCCCCCCCTCCTCCACCCCCTCCCCCACTTGAACTCCTTCTCTCTAAAAAAATAAATAAAATAATTTTTTTTTTTTAAAGTTTGTTTCTTTGCCTTAGTAGCATAACTGTCCAGCTAGCAGTCCTGGATGGCAGCCAAGCAGAAACATCTAGTTTACCCCTTCAAAGGAAGCAATGCCCTAGGGAATACTTGTGAAATACTGATCCCAATAAATTTGTCAAAGACCTTGTCCATTATTTGTTACTAGGTGTTTTTCATGTGAGCTTTTTTCTTTGTTCTTTGTTAGGGAAAATCTTTCTCTCTCCTATAGAATTGGTTTTCTTCTTCCTTTATGATTCCAAAAATGGCACAAGCTATTGTGTTTGCTTTTTTTTGCCCTGGCTACCAGGAAGCTTGCAACTAAAACTGATTTTCAGTTCAACTAGTACAGTATTTCATATGGGTAATATATTTTTATCCTTCTCCTTTCCTTAATCCTGATATTTTATTTCTTATTCATCTTATTATATGTATTTGTTGTAGGCACATCAAGCCCTTTGGAGAAAAAGGTGGCATATAAAAACTATAAACAAATATGAATATAATAATTTTATAATTTAATACATTTTGTTTAAATGTAATAGAAAATATAAATATAAAGCAAGTACCATTCTTTATTCCAGTAACTGAGATGCCAATAAAATGCATCTAATGAGTATTTACCCTAATGAGTATTTACATTTCATCCAAGACATGCAAAATATTATACATTGATGTACTCCTGCACTTCTTTGGCAAGTGGATATTAAGTTATATAATAAGTACAGTATATGTATTAGTTATCCAAATATCATTTTAAAACACTGATTTATGCTGAATTTTCACTTTTTTTCAGAGATGAAGAAAGTCCTTATGCAGCTTCCCTCTATCACAGTTAGATGATCAGGGACAATAATCTAACCTGGATTAAAAGGTGGTTGGATCATGAAGAAACCAACAACTAAAGATTCAAAAGTATATACATCCTTAAATCACAACCAAATAGTTTCACCTACTGCAATTGCACTGACGTGATTATTTCCTCCAGCTTTCTATGATTTTAAGTCTTTATTATGGCATGAGAGCAAAATCGTATCCTAAAGATCATCACTTTTGTGGGTGATGGTAGTTTTTAGACTAGTTTTTGTAAATACTAGTTAACATAAAGCATCAAAGACTATATACATATTCAAGCTGAAAACAGTGTTTATCTTCTGAAAAATCCTAATGATGTGAAATATATGGTTGCTGTTTAAGTGATGCTGATTTTGCTATGTGTTTATAATTTAAGTGCTATATATATATATATATATTTCGATATGTATTACATATTCTGTATTAATATAAAGAACCAAATTTTGTCTGCTATTTTGTAAAAATAAACTACAAAAGCCTGAATGAGAAAATAAACTATGTTTTCATATTTGAGTCTGTAATTTTTTTCAACAAATAGAAATAAAATTGATTTTTAAATTATTTTTGAAATGGTGACAGCTTCTCCATTTTAATTGCTTTTATTATTATAATTGGAATTTTTTAAAAAGTTCAGTAATTTTTTAAAAAGTTTCAGTAATCTAAAAGCAAATCAATTATGGGTATTAGTAGCCTTTGCATTTTCATAATATTTGAACTGATTTGTTTGAGGTATAGTTTAAACACAGAATATGATCAGAAGGAGAAATAAAAACTACCATGCTCTGAGACACTGGTGAATTCTAGTTTAGATTTCATGAAGTCACTTTGGAGAGTGTTTTTTAGTCACTGTGTTCATTTGAGTTGAGGATTAAGCTTTTATTTACCTCATTTGTATCATATGTACAGGTTATAGCAGTAAGACTTAAGCAATACATTACTTACAATTAAAGGGTTTTTTTGGTCTCAATTTTTATTCAAGTATCAGGTTAAATAAATCTTAAGCTTCCACGAAAATTTCCCATGTTTATCCGTCCCCCACTTCCCCAAAGGAATCTGCTTTCTGGGGGGCAAACAGGACTTTCCCCTCATTTTCTCTTCCCTTTCTTGCTCTTCCAGGTCTTCCGTTAAGCAGGAAACAGGTGTCCTTAGGTGTCAATGCAGCAGAGCTGGTAGAAGCAGAACCGCACAGGTCCAGCCCTTGAGGGTGACGTATAGGTGCATGCATGGGAACAGCAGTTGTCTGCCCTTGGCTGGAATTTGTTCAAAACGGACATAATCCCTTGTGTTCTGTTTTTTTTTTTTTTTTTCTCATGCTATTATTGTTTTTGATATAGGGTGGTATGTTTTTCTTTTAAAGTTTATTTATTTTGAGGGAGAGAGGGAGAGGGTGTGAGTGTGGGGGAGGGGCAAAGAGAGAGGGAGAGAGATTATCCCAAGCAGGTTCTGCACTGTCCACTGTCTGCACGGAGCCCAACACAGGGTGCGAACCATGACCTGAGGCAAAATCAAGAGTCAGATGCTCAAATGACTCACTCAGGGCCACTGAGGCACCCCAGGGTGATCTCTTGATCATGCTTTGCTACTACCTATGAGGAGTTAGTTGGAAGAGGAGAAAACAAGAAGAAAAAAAAATTGGGGTGCCTGGGTGGCTCAGTCGGTTGAGCGTTCGACTTCAGCTCAGGTCATGATCTCATGGCTGGTGAGTTCGGGCCCCACGTTGGGCTCTGTGCTGATGCCTCGGAGCCTGGAGCCTGCTTCGGATTCTGTGTCTCCCTCTCTCTCTGCCCCTCCCCTGCTCATGCTCTGTCTCTCTTTCTCTGTCAAAAATAAATATTTTTTAAAAAATTTAAAAAAAAAATAAAGGAAGGGAAACCATCACGTCTGTAAGAAAAGGTCTAGGCCTCTCTGGAGGCAAAGGAATTTTAAAAAATGTAAAGTTATGTTGTTTAACATAAACTGAAATTTGAAAGAAATCCAAAAGACATAAATCCGAAAACGCTATCCAAAAGATGTAATATAAGCAGAAATTTAAAATTAAGGGCACAATCTTAGAAATACTCTTTCTGAATATTTCATCGTTGCCTAAGGTCTCTCTTAGCACTTTCTGGCCAAAACATCTCTCTCCTTCATTAAATTAAATTCTGAATTTGTTGTGGCCACAGCTGACCTGTCTTGAACCAGAGTACTTTAGTACTGCCTTGGAGGAGTAGACTGAGCCACAAGGAACCAGGTTTGAGGCCACGCTTTAACTGCTTCTTGGCCATCAGAATTTGAGCACACGCTGTGCCCTTGTTCTTTTTGTGAACCAGTTTCCTCATTTATAAAACAAGGCTGATGATCCCCTGCTTGCCTTGGTTACTGCTGGGAGCTAATGAATGTCACTGTGTCGGAAAACTGCAATACATTCCCTAAGTAAATGTCTCATTTTAAAATATACTGCATAAATTATAGAAAAGTGAATGGATAAAATGCTTTAATTGCAGCCAGACTTTTTTTTTCTGATGTAAAACTGCCCATTTGGACTTAGCCCTATAGGACACAGGTGAGGTAGCAGTCATGTTATCAAAAATGACATTAAAATGCTCTGACTCATTGTGTTTGGCAAGGATATTTTGGGCATAGGTTGTTTTTAGCTCTCCCTTACTGCTCACCAGTGAGTACTGGCTTGTCTAGAACATACTGAGTTTAGTTTTTGTGTGTGTCAGGCTTTGGTTTTTGTTTATTTTTACAACTCAGGAGGGGGAGGAGCAGCAGTGGTTTCCTACCCATGAAAAATAGCCTCTTACATTTCCCTATAAGTTCCTCCGTCCTCACCAAAAAGTAGGCACCAAGCAGGAGCATTCAAGACAAGTATCAGAAGGCCATTTGGATTAGGGACAGCTAATACACAGAGCATCATATTCAGATTTCCAACTGAAATATATAGAAAAATATGTTATCACTTTATGCTGAATAATGCATTTGCAAAGCATTCTTCGGTTTGGGAACATTGCCCATTAACATTTCAGGACGACCTTGGGCCACTGTGTGTTTCCAGAGATGTGTTTGTGATGGTAGCTGAGGGAGAGGAGATGCAGGGACCCCAAGTTCATTAACCTTTTCCTCAGGGAGGTTCATTTACCAGCTCTGGTCCACAAAGAAGGGAATGATTGTTTTCTGTGTTTCTGTTCTACTGCCTGACTTTCTTGCTCTCAATTGAGAAATGTTGGCCTGGATTAAATTCAGCTTAGATAACCCAGATCTGGCATACATTTTTACTTTGCTTTGGTAGTGTTTATGACCTCATTTTTCTTCTTGGGGAGCATACAGTTATCCCTATTAATAACCTGGATGTCTGAAAATTCACTAATAGAAAATATTAAGAGCGGGGGAAATTACTGACGAAACCAGCAACTCCTATGCCCATTTTCCAGGTTCCTTTCTGCACCAGTGGGGCCTGATAAAGAGCCAGCAGGAACAGCCAAAAAGCAGAGAGCTATCCTTTATGCTAGATAGGCTTTGAGGAAATGTTAATTTATTTTAACTCCCAAAAGGGAACTGGTGATGGAAATGACATCTTGTAACAGACATATTCTATGAGGTGTTTTGATACCCAGCATGCCTTGAAAACAGAACCCCCTAATTCTTCAGGGGGTGTCTATGTGACACAGCGGGAAGAAGCTTCAGTTTTAAATTCAGTCTGTTACAGGCTTTCCAAAGCAGCATATCTCTGATTATAAAATGTAAATCTATAAGGAAATAAGGATTCTATATACAAAATCTCAGCTTACATACAACTTTACTTCTCAAATCGTTTTTATGGCAAGAAAGCTATGTTTGACCACTTCTAAAAGGTTAACTACTGCACTTTCATCACTTTCTAAAAATCCTTGACTCAAATTACTTTAATCACAGAATTAGAAGTGTTTGAAGCTAAGTTTTCTGAAACAGTCTAAAGACTCCTGAATCTTTTGCCATTTTTACAGGCTGCTGTAAATACGCTTGATGGCATCAGCTTCTTCTTTATCAAGGATGCCCTTCTCCACGTAAGCATCAGCTTGTTGGTTGATGAAGTCCCTCATCTTTGAAAGGTCATAATCTGGAAAATATCGTCAGAGTGTCATGAGCAGAGATAGGAAAGAGACATCCCCTTATAGTGATTGCCATGAGCTAAGAAGCGTTTTATACAAAAACACAACTACTATTCCATCGCAGTCTTTCACATCAGAAGACATATTAGATGTTGGCATTTTTTTAATCTTTACAGTTTAAGATCGTGTTTATGTATATTGTCTCATTTGTTGTCCATGATCGCACCTGCAAGATGTTCAGGTAGGGAGTATCACCATCATTTGAGCATGGGGAGAACAGGCCCATAGACCATGGCTTTGAAAACTTAATATTTATACCAATCACCTGGGGGCTCTTACAGATTTGTATCAGTAGGTCCGAGGCAGAGGTCCAGATCCTGCATTTTAAATACGCTCCCAGGAGATATTGCTGCTGCTGGTTTGGGAATCACACTTGGGGAGACAATATCCTAAAGCTTAAGTACCTTCAAGGTCACACAGGTAGTAAGAGTTACAAATAGAACCAAGTGTTTTGATTTTCTGTAATTGTTATACAGGTTAAGTTCCTGTTGATGTGACAACCCATTTTTTTTTTTTCCAAATTAAGAATTACCATTGGGGCACCTGAGTGGCTCGGTCGGTTGAGGGTTCGACTTTGGCTCAGGCCATGATCTCACTGTTTGTGGGTTTGAGCCCCAAGAGCCTGCTTCAGATTCTGTGTCTCCCTCTCTCTCTGCCCTCCCCTGCTTGTGCTCTGTCTCTCTCTCTCTCAAAAATAAATACTAAAAAAAAAAAAAAAAAGAAAGAAAAAGAATGACAATAATTTTCACACTATCTGAATTATATGCATGGAGGAAAAATGCACAGAGCTTTTTTATTTTATAAAGAGAAACTGCTTTGTGGTTCTGTCCTAATTAAACAAAAAATCCGTGTAAACCATCAAACCACCCATCAAAAGCAAAGAGATCCTCAAGTAAGGAGGACACCTGTGGCATTTTTCTGAAGGCTTAAAACCCACATCCTTCCTTGATGCTCATTGTTTTAAAAAATGAAAAATAAACACAAAAAATTTAAATAACCTGAATTCTATTAATCATAAATAACCAAAGTTAGTATTTTGTTATATATATAAGCAAAAAAAAAAGAAAAATATATGTGTGTATATTTTGCTTTTCAAATATATCTAAACACAGAATTAAGATCACAGTATAATATACAACCTTATTAACAATCTTCTTTCACTTTACACAGTAAGCATCAATATTTTCCCGAAACACCACTTTTAATGGCTATGTACAATGCATCCTATGGAGGGTACCAAAATCTATGGCACACATCCCTCAGGGCTGGACATGGGGGTCTTCCACATCATAGTGTACCTGGGGAGATTCCCCCCAGATTCTGAGTTGCCTGAAGCTGAGTTCCTTGAGGACAGTGCCATTCACCTTGGCTATAGCCACTGCTAGAAGAGAGCCCTGCCTTCTGTCAGTTTGTAAAGGAAAAAAAAAAAAAGGAGAAAGGGGGTAACAGAAGCTCAGAGCACCCCATGAAGGAAAACTATAAAGAACATCTCTATAAGTGCCAGGTGTTTATCATATCAAATGAGCTGAGGGTCAGATAAAGCCGGTTTCCTCTCAACCAAGAGAGGCATTTGCTCCCATTAGGGCTTCGCCTTGAAGATTAAAGACATAACTGCCAGCCGGGGCACTTTACACCCATCATCTGATACGATGCTCGCAAAACTCCATGAGGTAAGCATTAGTCCCCATTTCAGAGATGAAGAAACAGGATAGAGGAGGGAAGTCACATGCTTGGGTCATGGTAGAGTCAGGTTCTGAACCCAGGTCTGTCTGTCACTGCCCTGAACCACCCTGTGGCCTTGAAGTAATGAACGTGAAGCCACTAACAGGTGTAGAACAAATGTTCAGTAAGTGCTTGGGTTTTGTTGTTGGCTTTTATTTTCCCTGTCAGGACAAAACAGAATCAAGCTGCACATATGATTTGTGTGCTGATTCCTCACAAGCTGATTCCAGTCTCATAGGGCACAAAGAGGCGCCTCTTAATTATCACCAGCTCAAATTAATACTGGCTTTTCTGAGTTGGCTGCAGGGTCAACGTCTTTAGTGGGACGAAAGACAGCTCAAGGGCAGATGTGAAGAGGTCTGGGTGATTCGAATGGACAAACAGGAAAGTATTTTGCTTTCCTTTGAAATGGAAAAACTGTATCGTTAAGACAGCTCTCACTGTGCGCCGTAGGAAAACTAGCTGGCTGTTAGATTACACAAGTCAGTAGTCACGTTGCTAATCTTAAAAATATGTTTTAAGGTTGTTAGGCTCAAAAGAAAAAAGGGCTGTGATTCATTTTTTTAAAAGCACAGACTTTTTTTTTTTAAGGGTGCATAAAGTTTTATCATCCTTCTCAGCATCACATCACATGGACCTCCCTTTCCTGGCTCTGGGAAGGAGAGGCAGGTTACCCAAACCCCTGCCCAGCAAAGGGCATGAGCAGAGGTTAAGGAAGGTCAGAACTAACAGAGCTACTGGACTTCCTGCTCACACAGCTGCAGCCACTGTGTGACCCTAGGAACGAGATCCACCGGCTTTAAGAGATGACCTAGGTCAAGCAGAGCACATATGAAGGCAATGGAGGAAAAGCTGTCTGCTTCTGTCTTCAGGGGGGTATACTGCACATCACCCTCACTTCCTGAGGGCAGAAGGGAGCATCAAACTCAATACCGTCATTTTGAAATTTGCTCACAGAGCCTTGGAGATGCAAGCACCAGGGTTCCATGCTTGACCAGGTTGATCATTTCTGGACGTTGAAGATTATATTGCAGGATGTTGCGGGTTATGACCGGGAGTGTGATTCATGTTAATCAGTGAAAGAAATAACATAAGTATTCTAAATTGTTGGACCATCAAATTAACATTGGTTTCAGAATGCATTTTGGTACTTTCTGTATTACACTCATTCTAAGATAAACATTTTTTATTGTATATTTTTAAAAATTTTTTTATGTTTATTTTTGAGAGAGACAGCATGAGCAGGGAAGGGGCAGAGAGAGAGGGAGACACAGGATCTAAAGCAGCCTCCAGGCTCTGAGTTGTCAGCACAGAGCCTGAAGCAGGGCTCAAACTCATGAACTGTGAGATCATGACCTGAGCCAAAGTCAGACACTTAACCATCTGAGCCCCCCAGGCACCCCATTTTTTAAAAGTCTTTACAGTCACTGATGGCATGTTATAACTTTTCTTCCTTAGTGGTACATGAAACAATGGTTCATTCATCAATCAGTGACAGATTTGATGTAATATGGTTCAGGTGAATTTTAATGGAACGGATAGCCTGGAAATTCACATTATTTTGAGTCAAATAAACTATGTGTGAAAAGCTGATAATTATTTCCATTTCACTGAATTTAACAAGACCATAGGCTAAAGAGGAACTGAAAATACCTCTTTCTCCCATTGTGCTCTCTATATCAGTGGTCCTCAAACTTAGCTACACAGTGGAATCATGGGGTGGGGGTTAAAAATACTGATGCCTGCATCCTTTTCTTTGAGTTTCTGCTGTAGTGGTCCTGAGATGCGACCTGGACGTCAGGACATGTAAGAGCTCTGCAGGTGATTTGAATGCACTTTCAAGTTGGAAAACACCCCTTGTCTCATTTTAAAAGCATCCTTTGGCAGCTGCTCAGCCAGACACCTGGGAGTCATACTGGACTCATCTGTATCCATTGCTGTCAAGTTTCTCCCTTCTTTATTTCCTCTGCCTTGCCTTGGTTTAAGCCCCATAATTTCTGCTCCAGATCTTTGCCTTCAATCTCTGTCCAATCCCCTGGGGTCCTATTTCTTCGATCTATAGCCACACTGCTGCCAGAGAGATTTCTCAGTTCTTAACCTAATTAAGTCCTAATTTAGGTTCCCCTGGCTAAAACTTACCTCCTTTGCAGGACACGCAAGCACCTTCCTGATCTGGCTGCTATCCACCTCCCACCTCTGGCTGCTGATCCTTCCCACAGATACCCAGTGTTCCTGGGAAACTGGGTGGCTTCAGTTCCCAGAACACATGACTCTCTTTCGTCCTTTTATGTCTTGGGCCCAGTGTTTCCTCTGCATCCACCTCTTGTCACTCAGCTTTCCAACAAAGGCTTTCCTGCAATCCTTTCTCCCAGTGCTATGCATCCTTGTAAGGAGATGTGCCCCCCACCTTTGTAGCACTGCACCTGTCTATGATAGCACTGAGCAGGCTTTAGTGGTGCTGGGAGCGACTTTAGTGGTAGCTTTAGTGGTGCTGGGAGCTCCTTGGGGGTCAGGGAGGGCAAGGGGAGGCTGCATCTTACATTTGCATATCTCTGGTACTCAGAACAGAAGAGTCTTGTTCTGTGTTTTAAGTGAGTGACTGCTTTTGTAATTGCAGGGTCCATCTAATATGTGGTCAAAAAATTCCCTTTTTAGAAAATACTCCAAGGGGGCCCTGGGTGTCTCAGTTGGTTGAGCGTCTGACTCTTGATCTCAGATCAGGTCATGATCTCACAGTTTGTGAGTTCGAGCCCCGTGTTGGGGTTGGAATTGCTTGGAATTGCTTGGATTTCTTTGGATTTCCAAGCAGGTTCCATGTTGACAGTGTGGAACCTGCTTGGAATTCTCCCTTTTCCTCTCTCTGCCCTCATGCTGTTTCTCTCTCTCAAAATAAATAAACTTAAAAAACTTATGAAAATACATACTCCAAGAAAAGGGCAAAATATTGATAATTATTGAAGGTGGTTGGTGGATACATGGGGATTCATTATACTATTCTCTCTACTTTTGTTTGATACATTTCATAATAAAATGTAAAAGAAAAGGCCTTTGCCCAAGAGGTGGCTTTGAAAAATAAGAGAAATGGAGATTCTATTCCTGTATCCTGGAGTGTTTTTGGACTCTGACAGGAGACTTTAGCCCCGTTTGACTGTGGGAAACTTTATTTAACAAGAACCCCTGACAAATGGGTGAGGTTGGCAGTTTGCAACCATACTAAATCCTTACCTTCTTTATTTCCTTTTTTGTCGTGTTTCTTCAGCCACTCAATATTTTTTCTGATGGCTTCCAAATAGGCTTCCGTTTTCCCTGGAAAAGGGAAAAAAACTCATAGCAAATACTCATAAAATATCACTGCATCTCTTTTTAAAGACCACACTCTTGTTCAGAACCATAAATGCTGGACTCATCAGGCACTTGTGAGGTGGTATCCGTAACAAAATAGTGTGCATATTTGGGTGGGGGATGTTGAGGAGAAAGGGTAGAGATGAGATTCCAGGACACAGGACCAGGCAGGCTAGTAAGTGTCAAGGAGCCATTATTCACACACACATAACTGCAGTCTCATGTCTTGGCAGAGAAGAATTTTGATTCAGTTCACTGGATAGGTGAACAGTTCTTAGACTGCATCATTTCTGGTTAGGAATGGTTCTTCCAGTTCTTCCAACTGGTTAGGAATATTCTCAGGTCAAGAATTAAATCAGAGTGGCAGATCCTGAAAAGACTCCATCACCAAATAAGTCATGTTAAGGAAGTCCAAATCTGTGGCTTAGTGTAGGCTGCTATACAAGTCTTCTGCCCAATCTGGCAGGGAGCGTGTGACAACTGAGATGAAGAGATGACCTGGGCCTCATTTCAAGGTTTGGGTATGAACCTTAGAACTCATTCTAGTAAAACTCCCCTGGATATAAACATTCTCCCATGAGCCTTGAGTGTTGTGAGAGAAGTGCCTGCTCTGTGTGCCCTTCACGTACATTGTTGTCTGCAGGTGGGCATTACCATCCACTGAGAGATGAGGAAACTAACACCCAGAGAGGCTAAGCGACTTGTCTGGGGCCACACAGGAAATAACAGAAGTAGAATTTGGACTCTAGTCTTCCCAAACTTCTGCTACCTGCACTATCTGAAAGCAAAGTCTATCTTCAGTCACAGACACTGATGTAGCCTTGTTCTGTCTCAAGGAAATCAGCCATCTCTGAAACCAGGTGAGGTCCCTAGTGCCCAGAGTGTCAGCACCAAGGGACCAGGTAGTCTGGAGAATTCTGGGTGGCCTAAGAAAGGAAGCCTTCGAAGTCCAGGGGCTCTGCAAGAATCAATGGCTGCCAAAGCTCTGTGTGGTAACCACCCATTCTGAGCCCCCTTTGAGCCCTGTTACCTCTAGTCTATTCCCCAGACTTTTTGGTTGAGTTACCTGTGTTCTTATGATGTGCCAAGGGCTGTGCTTTGTGCTCCAAAATGCAGTATCTCTTTTACTCTTCACAACAACCTTTTAAAGGCAGTCCCATTTCACCCCCATTTTACAGATGAAGAAACCGAGACATAGAGAGATAAAGTAATATGCTGAAGGTCATATGGCTAGTGAGTTGTGGAGCCAGGGTTGAACCTGGGTGCATTTGACTACAGTCCATGAACAATAACACTGCCTTAGGATTTGCTGATGTTCCAATTTCCACTACTGCATTTACCTAAGTGACCTCCTGAGCATCCTTCTTCCTGATCTTGTAAGCCTACTCTTGCCTCACCAGTGGGGCTCGATGTTATGTGGACCCCAAGAAGCACAGAGAAGATCTTTTGCAAAAGGGTTAAGTGGACAAGAGAAGAGATCTACAATTTTCAGCCCCTATTCACTTCAGTCAACTGTATAAAAAAAAGTCTTGATTTCAGTGCTTTGTTTTTAAGAATGTTAGAGCACATGGAAGACCAATGTCCTCCTAGCTGATGTTATAACATTTTAGTACAACGAATATAGGAATATTCATTGTCTGTTGCCTGTTTGTTGAGAAGGTCCATTGCATTTGGTAACATAAAAACAATGTTCTCTGTTTCAAATTAATTCAGTTAGAAAAGGCATTTTGAACAAAGAAATCTTAGTGTAGACTATTTCTAGAGAATGCAACTGAAGTGTTTAAATCAAAGTAGTGGGTCTCATAGGGCTTTAACAAATAGATAATTTGTCATTAGCATATTAAGTAATTAGGGCTTCTGAAACTTTTACGAATGTTTGAAAATAGTCTTGTTCTTTAAATAATGTTAAGCATTCGTCCCACAATATTATTTATGATAACATCATAATATGGGAAGCTTATTTGAGAAAAGGATAACCTGAGCTTAGTCTCTGTGTAAATATGGTGTTAAAAATTCTGAATTAGGAGAATGAAGAATAAATACGGGGTTTTTGCCATAGTGTAGCAGACATTGTTGCTTCCCCACCCCATGTCTCCCTTATTCCAGATATGCTATATATTCCTTATATCCCTATATGATATATCCTTATGTCCTTATACTCCTTATATGATATATTCCTTATATCTCAGGAACATTCCATACAGCCTCCCAGAGATCCTCAGTGGGAAGCCCCAGTTGCCCACAGCTGAAGCCCACTAGTGAAACCACTTTCTATGGGCTTCTCTCCTTTCCCTGTCTCATGTATCTATGCCCCCAGTGGTCATCTCCCAATTAAATTGGACCGCAACTCCTTCTCTCAGGGTCTGCTTCAGAAGGAACCCAGCCTAAGGCAGTTTGGAAAAGGGGACTCGGCATCATCTTGTTAGGTTGCCTTTTGCTCAGGAACTAATTTTCTATAAAAATATTAAATTTTAAAAAGTATGAAATGCACAAGAAGCAATTTTATCCACTATATTGATATTACCAACCCATAACAGAGAATGAGTTTACTGCAGCTTGAAGAAAACTATACTGCAATTTATTTAAAAACTAAACTATCTTGTAGATCATGACATATGATTATGACAGTTTCTGTAATGTTATTTAATCTTCACAGAGCTCTATGAAAGAAGCGTTATTAGTTCCAATTTTACTCATGAAGGAACTAAGGCTCAGGGAAATTAAGTGACATGCCCAGGGGGACACAGCTGAGTAACGGTCAGAGCCTGGTCTTGAACCAAAATGAATCCAGAGCCTCTACTGAGTGTAGCTGGGTGAGATTCACCTTTTAGACTAGAATGATTTAGTGCCTGTTGTTACCAAACTGGGCAGAAGGGCAGTGGTTCTCAAACTTGGCTGCACAGGAGAATCATTTAGGGAATCATGAAAAAATCCTGATGCCGGTCATGATCTCACAGTTCCTGGGATCAAGCCCTGCATTCGGTTCTGCACTGACAGCACAAATCCTGCTTGGGATTCTCTCTCTCTCTCCCTCTCTCTGCCCCTTCCCTGCTTATGCTTGCTCTCTCTCTCTCTCTCAAAATTAATAAATAAACTTTTAAAAACATTTAAAAAAATCCTGATGCCAAGGCTACTCCTCATATGAATCAAATTAGAATATCCTGAGGCAGGGACCGAGCATCATTTTTAAAAAATGGTCCTGAGGTGATTCCAATGTGGCGCAAAGTTTGGGAACCACTGCCATCAGTACTGAGATCTCCACAAGTTTACTGGAGCATTGGTAACAAGGTGAATAAAATCAGGTGTTCTTCTGCTCTTGGAGAGAAGCAGCTGGTTCCTATTTACATTTCCTCCTGTCAGGAGCTGTAAAGCAAACCTTTTATTTACACAGTGTGCAGTAAAAGCCCATGAGAGTCCACTTTGGAAAGCTGGGCTATTTTTTTCAAATATATTTCAGTTTCCTTTGGAAAAAATAGCTCATGGCTGAGGTAATATGGCACAAGCTTTAAAACATATGCTGAAGCAGATGGGAAGAGGGCCAGAATCAAGACGCAGCCCTCCTTTTCTGGCTGTTCTGGTTTTCAGCACTGCAAAGAAATACCTTTTTTTATACACGAATTTGTCCTTACTGTGATATGTTGACCTGATCTGCCCACCCCCAAAGCCCCATTAGAAAACAACAACAACAAAACATTGTAGAAATCAATAGAATTAACCTATTGAATTCTGGACATACTAAAGATAGTAGATCTTCTAAAGAGTGCTTATAAAAATTAAGTTTGATATGCTTAAAGTTCTGTAAAGATTAAATGATTACAGTTTTGAATGGTATAAAACAAAGTAAGAGATAATGGTATCATGGATGCCAACATGGGCCTCAGAGCCATTCAGTGTAAGAATTTCTGTACATTGATGACATTTTACCTGCCCCAAAGAAAATACTCAGACTGAGTACTGGATAGGAGTCAAGGGACAAGGGTTCAAGGCCTGGCTCTGACACTCTTTGGCTATGGATCATGGGTGAATCACTTCATCTTCTGAGCCTTGGTTTATTTATTTATAATTTAGGGGTGAATTCTAAAAAGAAGGTTCATGGTTTCTATATATGGGAAGAAACACTCCTTTGCTATCCTCAAAAAACCTGTGTTGATGGTAGGTCTCCTGTGCCTGGACTTAGCTCCTGGCATCCTTCCTGACTCACAGGGGGAAGACTGTACTTACTATTTTTGGACATTGTTAGCAGAATGGCTTGGGGCTTGAATAAAAGGCACAAATTGTTTCCTCTTATGTTGCTTTAAAAATAACAGCATCCACATGAGTTAGCCATTTATTTATTAAATAGGCTACCTTTTCTGGTTTCTGTAAGGAAGATATGGGAATAATAGAATATTTAGGTGAAAGCTATCATAGAGATCACTTTTTTCACCTATTTCCATAATCTGGCCATAAACTTGACAAATGATAGCAATGGAATGACTTTTTGAGTATGTTAATACTTATCTTATCCTTTGGATGGTTTTTTAAAAAAGATTTTCAGTGACTCATAGAGCAGAAGTGAATGAGTAAACATCAAATTGGCAAATAGATCCATACTTAGATCATGGAATAAAGTTTTAAAGTACTTTTCTTTAGTCTCCAGAGAGCAATTTACTTGAAAAATTAGGTAATTTTATAAATATGGTTGAAATTAAAATAAATATGATTTCATTGGCATACCCCTAAATTTAGGAATAATTATGGAATCATTCAAATGACTGTACCAATTAGAAATCAGTATTTTAAAAGATTATTCTTTTTTTGTTTTTTTATTTATTTTGAGAGAAAGAGAGAGAAAGAGAGAATGAGTGTGAGTGTGGGGGAGAGGCAGAGAGAGAGAGAGAGAGAGAGAGAGAGAGAGAGAGAGAGAGAATCCCAAGCATGGAGCCCAACTTGGGGCTCGATCTCACAAACTGTAAGATCATGACCCAAGCTGAAATCAAGATTCAGCCACTTAACTGAGCCACCCAGGCACCACAAAAGATTATTCTTTTTTTTAATGTCTATTTATTTTTAAGAAAGAGAGAGAGTGCGTGTGCAAGCCGGGGAGGGGTAGGGAGAGGGAGACACAGGATCTGAAGCAGGCTCTGCACTGAGAGCAGAAAGCCTGATGTGGGGCTCAATATTATGAACTGTGAGATCATGACCTGAGCCGAAGTTGGACACTCAACTTACTGAGACACCCAGGAGCTCCCCTAAAAGATTATTCTTAATGTGAATCCCTGTAGAATACAGGACTTTCAATAGTCTAACTCAATTATATTCAAAGGTGGATGTGCTACTTTTCATTATTGGTAATTAAATTGGACTTTTTTTTACATTAAACCTAAAACAAGAGGCATGGAAACATGCTGTGTAAATTGAAGCCTGAGATAAACTGAGGGTATTATTATTCCCATTTCCACTATTATTCCTATTCCTCACAGGGTCCAGCATATGCTTGGCATGATTAATAAATATTTGCTGTGGTTCGATGGGGCCATCACCCCACATTGCAAGACCAAAACAGATTCTTTACAGACTTTTCTGACAGTGTGTTCTGCTTATGATTATTGTTTGAAGTGGTTTTATCTGGATCATTACCTCATCCCTTGCTCTGCCCTGTAATGTCTTCCAACTTTCTCTCTCTTCTGCATGCTCCTGACTCATCGATAAGGGAGATACATGTGCATGTATGTAGCTTGTGTTAGGCTTGCCTACATATGGGTTAAGAACATTCTCAAATCATTTCAAAGCTTGCTTGAGTCCTCAGAGGTCAGCATTTGTTCTTATATTACTTCAATAGGTCTACTTCCTGAGCATGATGCCAGGCATGCCATCAGAATACATGTGTATTTATAGCTGAATAAATGTCTCAGAAAACCCAGTAAGTCCTGCTTTTACCCACATGGATGCCTTTATTTTTCTGCCCAGGGGCAATAGGTGTTGTCTCAGTGGTTCTATAACAGAAACAAAATATCCTTGAGAAAAGTGCCAGCAAAGCAATTGTCAATACAAAGGTATGAGTCATAACATGCCCTTTGGGGATTCAATCTGTTTTCAAGAAATGTTGGCCCTTGGTTTAAGCTCAGGTTGGTGTTTTCTAAATTGTACTGAAATCAGTTTTCCTTATCTCAGAGTAACAGGGGTCAGGGGTAGTATGAATAAATTGAATCTCCAAATAATGGAGAGGGGACTAATTTTAGCCCCAATCCCTACCCTCTTCCTAATGTTTCAGGAGGGCCATGACAAACAGCAACACTAAATGGATGGAGTTTTACTCTTTTCTCTCCCCCTTAGTAACTGATGGAATTCCTAATGAGAAAAGAAATCTAACCTCATCATTAGCCTTTAAACACTCACATCCTACATAGGAATAGGAGACTACCAAGAATCAACTCTTTCAGATTTCTTTTTTACACAATGTTTTCCCAAAACAAGCAAAGATACCTGTCAGCATCCATTCCCAGGGATATTTGCATAGTGATAGAAGGTGTTGTCTTAAGCACTGAGCATGCCGCCTCTGCCAGTCAAAGGACTTAGATAATGGCTTACTGTCTTCAGGAAATATAGTCATTACACATGGGTTACTCCTGGAGGAGATGACCTAGGCATGCTGGTTTTCTGTGGGGCTGAACTGCAGTGCTCTGTGCGGCCCAGTTCCTGGCTTTCTTTCTCAGGCTACAGGACCACTCTTTTCTTGGTTAGCTATCTATCAAAAGTTTACCACTCACCTTCCACCTCACATCCATTAGCACTGATGAGGATTTAGAGAAATTGGAACACTTGCACACTCTTTGTCGGGGGGGGGGGATGTAAAAATGTACAGCTGCTATGGAAAACAGTATGGTGTCTCCTCAAAAAATTAAAAGTAGAATTAACATACGGTATAGCAATTCCACTTCAGGGAATATTCCCCCAAAACTGAGTGCAGGGTCTTGAGGAGATATTTGTACAGCCATACTGATGGCAGCCACAAGGTGGAAGCAACCTAAACATCCATAGACAAATGGGTAGATAAACAAAATGTGGTATGTATATACATACAATGGAATATTATGCAGCTCTAAAAAGGAAAGAAATTCTAACATATGCTACAACAGAGATGATCATTAAGGACATTATGTTAAGTGAAATAAGCTAGTCACACAAGCACACATACTATATAATTCCACTCATATGAAGTACCTACAATAGTCAGATTCACAGAGACAGAATGTAGAATGGTGGTTGCCAAGGGCTGAAGAGGGAGGGGAATCAGAAGTTTTATTTGACGTGTATAGAATTTCAGTTTTGCAGATGAGAAGAGTTCTGGAAATGGATGGTAGTGATAGTAACACAATAATATGAATGTACTTAACGCCACTAAATTATACACTTAAAAATGGTGAGTATGACCACTTTTGTTATGTGTATTTTGCTATAATTTTTTTAAAAGACATTTAAAAAAGTTTACCATTCATCCAAAGTAGACCTAGGGAAGTATCAAGGCAGTGTGACTGGTCTAAGAGTCGGTTAACATGGCATGTATATTACCAATTCCCCCTTCTTATGCCCGTGACAAACATTATTAATTAATTATTCCCAAGTTCTTTCCTCCTGAGCCCAGAGGAAACATCATAACCTTTCTCAACACAGGCTACTACACCCAACGATTAGAATTGATACATCAGCTATGTTGATGTAGGAGAGAATTGTGACGGTCTATGAAATCTGCACTAGAGAAAAAAAATACAATAATATAAAGCCTTGTTAGATAGGAAAAATCAACATGAACTTGATATATTAAGAAAAAATATATTTTTCCTCTGTCTCAAAAAAGTCCCAGTAACTGGAACAGAAGCAGTTCTCTGGGCCCACATTACTACTCATTTGAACCTGTATAACTCAGTTTCAGGTCTCTATATTTTCTACAAAAAGTAACTAAAAATCTTTGAAGAGGAATTTGTTTTAATCTTGGGATGAGAAAATTCAGTGGGTCTAGAATACCCTGTTGTTGCCAGAGAGCAAAGATACTTTAAAAATACTGGGCATAGTGCTAAAAGGATAAAGGAGGGACAGAGGAACTCCTACAGCCCAAGCGATACCAATTGGAGCATAAAATCACTACCACCACCATCATCATCATCATTGTCATCATCATCTTACATAAATGGAAAAGATTGATATTAAGTGTCAACAAAGGTAGTTGTGATATAAAGGGGAAGTTGTTGGTAATTTTTTGCTGTTAGTAAGTTACAAGGTATTAAATACATAGCTAGTTTTTTTTTAACTTAATATACAGATACTATTAAACAGGATCTATTATCAAACATGAATGTGAACTTGTTTCTATCTATATGAGCGGCAAAGACTAGGAACCTGTAAATAGGCCAAGTAGTCCCTTCAAAATTAAGAGCTATACTATGAACATGACCAGCTTTTGTGGTCTCATAGCATCCAGAAAGGAATGAGCAAAGTCCATCAGTTCATTGCCACTAATGATTATACATAATAAATAATGAAAGGAGAGCCCAATGGTGTATCTTCAGATGATAAATTAGCTGAATGTCACACCTCCCCTGCCCTCGAGAGACAGCGTGGACCCACTCCCTCAGTTCCTAGGGAATAAAACCTCTAGATGACCCTGCTAATGAGACACTGATAGGACAGACATATGTAACATTCCAATTATACCAAAGAGGTCAATATATCATAATGACATAAAAATAGGTTTAAGTCATCTGTTCACAACTTCGGGTATAGACAGTTTCAGAAGATAGATATATTTTCCATGGTATAACTAGCACACTTCATAGTAAAAGGGGCTTGAACCACTGGCCTATACAACCAGATCCTCATCCTGATCTGAAATCAAAGGGTTAACAACTTAGACCTTGCATCCTCATAAGGTCTTTTTCTTTTTCTTTCTTTCTCCGCCCTCTGTGCCCCTTCCCCTGCCCAGGATCTTTTTCTTTAAGGGTGTAGTAAATTCTCTAAAATCCTGGGAAGAAGTAAATTTTGTATCACATAAACTTGCTAAGGCAGAAAAAAATTGGACCTCAGGAATGTGTAAGAATAACAATAAAAACATAAGTTTTGTAATTATTGGGCTCATTTAATGTGTGCTTTTTGCTTTTAAAGACATTTAGGTTATTTAAGGAAATTTGATATATTGGATTTATGATTTTTAATCAGGTCCTTAAGAGTGTCACATTTCTATCATTGTAAATGATTAGGGAAATATGCTCTGTTAAATGTGTAAATTTTGATTACTTTGTTAAATAAGTAACATTTAGAGGAATGTTAATTATGTTTAAAGAAATATTGCTTAATAAGTTAATAAATCAGATTAGACACTAAACAATGCACAATGGTCATAAGCATTCCTCTCCAAGCACAAAAGTCCATTGGACAGTTAAGCCCATCAGAAGATAAAACCAATTTGCCATTCTCAGAGACTCAAGGCCATTAAAAAAGATTGCTATTCAGATAAAGATACCATGTGCTGAATCTCTTCTCTACAGATGGTGCTGATTTCGCAGATTTGGTGGGGTGTGCATTTTTGATCAACCTGTGTGGTGAAATTTTTTGCTTCCCCCACTTTCATTGCCAACTTAGAGCTGTTAATTCCGTACCTTTTGGCTCATCCGTCTTTCCTCTTGGGTTATCAGCTTTTGTGGAATCTTTCAAGGCTCCATATTCCTTTTCCATCTTAGCTGCTTCTTCCTTAGTACTATCTGTTTCTTCATGACTCTTTTCTGATGGTGCTGTAATCAGATTGAGCACTGTTGTTAGAACCCTATTTCCTATCCATTAACCAATTTGTAATGTAGAAATAAATTTGTTGAAAGGGTACAGCATAAGGTCGGATCATTTTTCAAGCTGAAAGGATCTTAGTGATTGTCTAATCTAGTGATTGTCCAACTTCCTTCCCCCATTTCACAGACGAGGAAACTGAGGCCCAGAATGGGAGAGATATGCACCGAGTTAGCAAAAGAGCTGGGCCAAAGCACCGACTTTCCAGATTTTGGTTTAGTGTTCTTTCCCTTCTGCTACTGTGTCATTAGAACATAGATTATTTTCCTTACTATAATCAAGGTAGGCAATGAAGTGGCATATGTCAGTTCCCAAAGTAAGTTTGAGTCTTCATTTCGAAGTAAAATAACTTGGTTGTTGTTCAACCTCTCCATGATGTTGTATTTTTGAACAACATTCTATGACTGAGAGTAGCACCTAAGAATTTGGGGCTATCGCAGGACTTCTTTCCTTCTGCCTCTTTCTTCACATTCCCTTATCCCTGGTCACCCTAATGCAAAGAGGAGAGTTGGACCCTTGCTGTCAAGATGGGATAATCTTTGCTCACTTGACACTTAAAAATAACTAATTTCCATACCAATTATACTTCAAAAAAAAAAAAAAAGTGAGGGGACAAGAGTTGAAAAAAACTATATTTCCTTCTGGCTATCTTCTATTGAATTTTAAAAAGTCATAAACCTTAAAGTAGCTAACCACTTGAAAACAATTGCAATGTATTCCTGTTGTAAATAAAATAGGAAACATCAAGCAGTCTAACAAAAAGCTTTGTTTTTTTTGTTTTTTGTTTTTTTGTTTTTGTTTTTGTTTTTTTTTTTTTCAGTAAAAACATTACTATAGGGGCGCCTGGGTGGCTCAGTCGGTTGAGCGTCCGACTTCAGCTCAGGTCACGATCTCATGGTTCGTGATGAGTTCGAGCCCCGCGTCGGGCTCTGGGCTGATGGCTCAGAGCCTGTAGCCTGCTTCTGATTCTGTGTCTCCCTCTCTCTCTGCCCCTCCCCCATTCATGCTCTGTCTCTCTCTGTCTAAAAATAAATAAACGTTAAAAAAAAATTAAAAAAAACATTATTACTATAGAAAAAAAAAGAAAAAAAGAAATGAGTCAGTTACTCTCATTATGAAAATCTCCACTAGTGCTATGATCTCTCTGTATTAAAAAATTTTTTTTAAATATTTTATTTATTTTTGAGCATCAGAGTGTGAGTGGGGGAGAGACCAAGAGAGAGAGGGGAACAGAAGATCTGAAACAGGCTCTGTGCTGACAGCAGCAAGCCTGATGCGGGGCTCAAACTCACAAACTGTGAGATCATGACCTGAGCTGATGTCAGACGCTCAACCGACTGAGCCACCCAGGCGCCCCTCTCTATATTTTTTGATGCGTAATTTTTCTCCATAGTTGCAGTATAATTTTGTCACTTTCTTTTGTCATTAACATCATCACAGAAGGATGTTTCCAGGTTATTGAAAACTACTTGAAAACATCATTTTAAAAGGCTATATAGTATTCCATCAAATATATGTACATAACTGCTGTGAAAGGGACACAAAATCATGCTTAAGAACTTGTGATCCTTCCTATTTTTTGTTCCTCCCTCCCCCCCTCAAAGCAGGCTCCTTTGCACAGCTTGGTTCTGTGTTGTATTGGGTGGAAATGCAGAAGTGAAGAAACCAAGAGGGGGAATCACACAACATAGGGGCATAGACTATCTCAGAGGAGAGAAAAGACTTGGGAGGGGAGAGCCAGTGGAGTAGACAGGTGACCAGGGATAGTGGTCTGGAGAAACTGTGCTCTTGGGAGAGAAAAAAATACTGAAAGGAAAATTTCATGTATGTAGAAAATTTCATGATGTAGCCTCCTCCTTTTCCATGAGCCACCTCCTAAGAATCTTCAGGAAAGACCTACATTTCTTTTCAATGCTTCTTGGGGTCAGATTTCTATGCTGAGACTAGCCACAAAATAGCCAAGGTTATAGCTGCTTAATCCTATGGTAGGATTTCAGATTTTAAAACTTTTGAAATCTCTAATTATTTATCAATGTTTATTAAAGCCATTATTTACCACTCAAAGGGTTATTGTGCTCAAAGGTAGAAAAATAGTTAAATAAATCATACCTGGAAAAAGTTTGCTCTTATTGTCAGTAACATTTTTTTCTAGCTTGTTCTTGGTCTGAAGAGCAATAGTTTCATCCAAGTTTTCTGGAGTGAGGAAGAGAAAAAATGTAATTTTATTTTCTGAAGGATGATATCAACTGTTTAATCCTTACCAGAAATATCACAACGTAATTCCACAATATTAACACTGCAATTAAGATACTTTGATATGGATTTTATTTCTAGGAATCTACTATTCCATACTATTTGGGATCCTTAATTCAGCATCCTATTCAGTTAATTGCAGAAGCCTCTTCCACATCTCTGTGGCCACTGCTAGAACATGTCCAGTGTTGAAGCCTTTAATGGACACCTGTGGTCTGGGCCTCCTCAACACTTTCTGTAACTATACCTTGGTTTTCCTTTAGAGAACGCAAACCATTCCCATTCTCGACATATTTGCCTCAAGTGGGGAGTAATAACCCAGGCCTGGTTCCTCAGGGTCTACACCCACCCTGGGCTGAGTGATTGGTTCAAAGAGGAGCATGTGATACAAGCCAGGCCAATGAGATTCAATGCTAGGACCACTGGGAGAAAGAAGCCCTTTTCCTGCCAGGATTGCTGTACTGTGAGGATGGAGATTGCCAACCATCTTTTTTTTTTCATAGGAGAGCAGCTTGTCTAGAATGAATCAACATATGGAAAGTCAGTGTTTGGAGATGGGGAAGGATAGATTCCTAACACTGTTGGTGGACTTTACAAACCCAAAGTCAGACTATCCCCATCCTTGGACTCCTCAGTTACTTGAGGCAATGAATTCCCTTCCCACTGCCATACTGGAAAGCACAGCTATAAGTAGTAGTGGAAATATCTACCTTGTACCTAAGCCTTGTGGCATTTCTAATCTATTTCCATAGGATAAATGACTTAAGTATGGAATTTCTGAGTTACAGGGTATTGGTATGAAGCAATGATTGATCTGAAACAATGTCTTTGATCTACTGTTGAATTAAATAGGCCACAAAGTACTATGTATAACATGAGCCCATTTTTTTAAAACAAGATAAAACAAAGAAAGAAATGACAAAGGTACATGGGTGCACATACACACACATACACACACAGAAAAACATCTGAACAGGTACAAATAGACTGTCACCTGGGTGCTGGTATCATGAGTGACTTTTTTTTACTTCTTTTTTAACATAATTTTGCACTGACTGATTTTTTTAAATGAATATGTTCTTTTATAATGAGAAAAAAAACAGTAAAACTATCTTCATGTGGAAAAAAAATTGAGTTCATAGAGAGTAGTTCTGAATTATTTTGTCCTATGAGATTTTCTCTTCTGTTTAATCTTCCTCTTCTATCAGAGATCAGAGTAAGGGGCTGTGAGGTCACCTTCCCCAAAGGACATCAGAGATAAATGGTACTTATTGATTAACTAGACCAAGCAGGAAAACCAAAGGCTTTAAAACAAAACAAAACAACCTGCATGCACAAAGAACATCCAAGCTTATGCACAAAGCTCAAAGAATCAAAGGTCAGCAAACTTTTTCTCCAAAGGGCCAGATGGTAAATATTTCTGGCTTTGTGGGCTATATGGTCTCTGTTGCAACTATTCAACTCTGCCATTGTAGCACAAAAGCAGCCATAGACAACACTGAAACAAAGGAATGTGGCTGTGTGCCAATAAAACTTCATTTATGGACACTAAAGTGTGAATTTTATATAGTTTTCTCTTTTTTTAATTAAAAAAATACTGTATTTGTTTAAGTAATCTTTACACCCTATGTGGGGCTCGAACACACAACCCCAAGATCAAGAGTCTCACACTCTACTGACTGAGCCAGCCAGGTGCCCCTTTATATAGTTTCCTAGTGTCATGAACTACTATTCTTTTTTTATATTTTTTTCAACCATTTAAAAACGTAAAAGTAATTCTTAGCTGGTGTGCTATAGAAAAATAGGCAATGGGCCAGATTTGATTCATGGGCAGTAGTTTACCAGCCCCATTATAGTTCACAACATCCTTTATTTTACAAATGTAGAAACTGAGGCCCAGCTGGGTGAGTGTCTTGCCCCATGGGACAAAACTGGTCTGTGGCAGAACTGGACCAGGAGGCACAACTTCTGCAGCCTAATCCAGACCTCACTGGCTAAAATCAACTCTTTTAGTCCTGACTATCCAAACACAATTGAAAAAAAAAGAGGTCAAATTTTAATAAAATGGTCTCCATGGAGATATTAGAAAATATTAATAAGACAAAATGAAATGTTTATACTCAAGCTGCTTCTATAAAGAATTGAAAACTCCTGGTTAATTTTATTTGTATGCATTATCAAGCTGGGCAATTCTGGTTACTCAGACGATTCAGACTGTTTTGGCATGAATGATAAAATTTGTGAGGTAGTTATTGCCAAATCCCTAATTGACTTTGGACAGTGAAAACTATCATAGTAAAAACAAAACAGATTGGACTCTCACCAAGGTAGGAAACGCCTTCTTCTGGAGATATTGTGCCATACTTTACCATCATCTTCACAAAGTCAATCAAGGTTTTCATGATCGTAATCAGTGTTTCCTTCTCTTTTGCCTCTTTTTCTATATAAAAGGACAAAATAATTTTTAAAAAACTAGTGGAGTATAGCTTCCTCTTTCAGTGTCAATTTATGAAGTACAGCATCTGATTGAAATATTTCTCCCTACATTTATAGCTGAAACCACATATATTTAATTTATAAAAAGTATAATAAGACTTGAACATTGGGAGTTGGAATTGGGAATATAGGATAATGTATAGATGTACTGAACTTCTTCAGAAATGGGCAATTATAACTTTTCTAAAAAGATTTACTTTAATCTAAAATATTTTACTAATAGAGTAGATGATAAAGAGACAGTTTGCAACCTGAGGTAATATGAACTCAAAAAGAAAATTGTAAGATTGGTGACCTACCAATTTTTCTTTACTCAGCCTGTATGCTTTTGAGGGCCAGAATGGCCTGTTTTCATTAATCAAACTTAATATTTGAAAATAAAAATATACATGTATCTTTATTTTTTTAATGTGAGGTTGATTTTTTAATAGCAGTATATATTGCTTTCTAGACTTTATTTCGTTTGAAAGAATATATGCATGTACTAAAAATATTCCAACAGTATAGAAGTAAATAATAGTGAAAATAACATTTTCTTCCTATCCCCCAACTCCTACTCCCTGCAGGTAACCACTATTAACTGTTTCTTGGGAACTCTTCATATTTGACATACTGTTCTGCATCTTGATAGAAAATGGCTGATCATTCCATAGTTGTTCAGAATATATAACTATGTATATTTATTATATACATCTACATATACACATGTATATATATGTATATACATATACACATATATATATATATGTATATATATGTATATACATATATATACATATATATATATAAATTCTAAAATTAAAAAAAAAATTTCCATTTTTGAAGAAAGGTGCTAGAGGAGAGCCCATTTTCCCTATTCTTTGAGTGGCCATGAAGGATTTCTTCTAAATACTCCTAGCCTTTCCCTCCATCTTTTCATCCTTCCCACAGATGAAGTTGGTAGGCAATGGGCATTAGTCTACATTTCTTGACTGATAGGGATTTGGAATCTTTCTTTTTTTTTTGTTCCCCTGGAACAGTAGAAGTCAGGGACTTGAGAAAAGTGCCTGTTCTATAAATCAAACTATCCTAAGGATTGGCTGTTCCAACAATTAGACTGAGGATAGGGAGTGAGCAAGCCCATTTTGGCTCTCACACTATGCTGTGTTCTACAACCCTTACAACCCAGTCTTTACCAGTATCAGAAATATTTTGGATTTCGAGCTGTTTTATTTTTTCTCCATTGGTTCAGACCTTGGGTGAGAGGGATGGGTACTATCAAGTACCTTAGTGTAAGTATTTAAATTAAAACCCTATAAATATAAAAGAAATAAAGTATGAGGTCAAGGAAACTGAAAGACAAAATAAAATAAATAAAACAAATAAAAAAATATTCCATACAGTGGACTTTTTCAAATATCATGAAATCCTCAAGGTTGGGAGAGAAGAAAGATGAGAAAGGAGATAGGGAAGAGATCCTGGAAAAGCACTAGTAAATAACTTCAGCCATCACATTATTTCCTCAAGGTCACGTCTGTATAGGTGTTCAGTGTCATGCTGACACTGACAAGAAGTGACTCACCAAGATGACAAAAGTTCTGAGCTGGGCATTTGCCATCCAGTGGAGCAAGATGGCTCAAAATGGACCCTCAAGATATACAAGCCCTTCAGACACCAGCAGAGGGGCTGATGCCATCTGGCCAATGTCTGGAATTGAAGGACAAATGGGTGTTCTCCAGAAATGAAAGCACACTCTAAAGTCACTTCTTGGGGAAATACTTATTACAAATTTTCCTTCTGGGGCTGAATCTTTGAAAAGGAAGAGGAAAAACCAGAAGGCAGTGCAGAACATCTGTCTGGACAATAACAACCATAGAAAATTTGCCCATTATTATCTTCCTTGAAGATTAATCAAAATTAGAGATGAAATGAAATCTTCAGTTAACTTATTTTGGTGTACAGGTAAGAGAAAGGAACAAGGCAAAATAAGGACTTAGTTTTTTAAAAAAACATATCCATTTCTAAGTGTGTTTTGGGCCCCTGTCTGCTGTGGTCCAATGCTTAGTTTACTTTAAGTCATTTCAAGACTGAAGCTGAAAGTGTCTAAAAAGCAAAAATCTGAATTGTTTTTAAAAGGACAAATTATGGGGGCACCTGGGTGGCTCTGTTGGCTAAATGTCCGACTTCGGCTCAGATCACGATCTCATGGCTTGTGGGTTCGGGCCCCGCGTCGGGCTCTGGGCTGATAGCTCAGATCCTGGAGCCTGTTTCGGATTCTGTGTCTCCCTTTCTCTGCCCCTCCCCTGTTCACACTCTGTCTCTGTCTCTCTCAAAAATAAATAAACATAAAAAAATAATAAAAAAATAAAATAAAAGGATAAATTATGTTATACACACTGTTCCCACTAATAGAGGAAAATAAATGTAGCCTTTTTTTGTTTTTTAAAGATTTACAATAAGATTTGAGGCTGAGCAGTTCAGGCAGGGATGTTGACTTCTCTCCTCATCTGCACAGGGCTCACCTCAATGTCCCAAACACGTTCAGTGACTGTTTGCTGAACAAATAAATGAACCCTCTGTTAACAAGAAGATTAAATTATCCTGAAATTCCACCTTTCATGATTATCCTTTCCTAAATATTTCTATGACTAGCATACTTCTTTTGAAAAAAATTGATGTGATCTCTTTTCCCTGGGGTTACAATAAATTTCATTGAAGATTGCATTTAGAAACTGAAAACAGGAAGAAAAAAACCCCACCCACACATTTCCTGGAATTATTTTTTCTATTCCACATGGTCAGAAAACAGTGTTTACCTGAATCAATACTTTTCAGTAGTGCATAGAAGTTTGGGAAATATTGGAGTTCCTCAAAGTTGTCTTCATTGTAGATTTTAGTTCTTCTTTCCAAGCCATTTGTCAAGGTTAAGGTATTAGATACTGTTTCATCATTTTGTCCATTAGTAAAACCATCTTGAATTGCTGCCATTGGAGTCTACATTGGGGGAAAAAATCAATAAAAAATAAACATTTTGTTAGAGCTAATTACATTCCAGCTTGATTCTTTCCTCTTTGGTGCCCTTGAATGTGAAGTGAAATAACACCTCCTCCTTTGCAAGCTCCTGTAGGATCAAACACTTTTCCAGGCATATGGGCATCTAGCCACATAGAAAGGTCACTGGGGCTGACAGACATATGCTTCACCTGAGGACCCTGGCTCCTGCTCCTGGAGAATAGACAGGGAATTTCTAGGTTCCCACTTGGCCAAGTTCTCCTCTATCAGTTCTTGTGAATGTCTTCTCATAAGACTGCTTTTTACCAAGCAGGAGAACTTTGAAGTTACAGAATATGTGGTGCCAAGATACAGGAAATCATGTGAGAACATCTAACACCAACAGAGCAGTCACACCTTGGGGACTTCTCCGTGAAATGTTAAGAGCTATCTGGAAGGGTACACAGGACACTTTTCTCCCAGACCTGATCCATTTCCAGTGTTCTGCATCTTAGTTAATGATCCATTGTCCATTCAGCGGACTAAACAGAAATTTAACAGTCTTCCTTGTCACTCCCTCTTCATTTCCTCCATATAATTCATCAGTAGTCTTGTTGGCTCTACTTTCAAGATTTATCCCAAATTTGTACATTTCTCTCTTTCTCCATTACCTGGCTCTAGTCCAAGTTGCTTTCATCTCTTACTTTCTAACCATGTAACATCAACCACTTCCAATCTATTCACTGTATTTTCCATGTTATAGCCAGAGTTATCTTTTAAAAAGTATGGTCACATAACTCCTTTGCTTAAAGTCCTGCAGTGTTTTCCCATTGGTCCTACAATGAAGGTCAGAATCCAAGGCCCTGCCTGGTCTGGCCTGGGTCCACCTCCCCTGGCTTATCTCTCACTGCTCTCTCTGTGTGCAGCCACCCTGCCCTTGTTGCAATACTTAGCTACTCCACACATTCTTCTCTACACACGGCCTCTCACGGTCACAGCTTTCAGTGTTTGGCTCAAGTCACTTCCTCAGGGAAGCCTTCCCTGAGCCTAAGTCCAGAATAGGCTCCCTTTTTATGAAGTCTCATAGAACCATGTTTCTTTCCTCATAGCACTTGAGGCAGTTGCAGTGAAAATATGTGAGTATTTGAAGACCATCTACTTCTTCCATTAGACCTTAAGCTTCGTGAAAGCAGGGATTCTATCTTTTGAAATAAGCATGTATCTCCAGTGCTTGGTTCATAATTGGTACCTCAATAAATATTTATTGAATGAATTAATATTTCATTTGCATCGATGCATTTAAATGACATGAGCAAACAGGTCAAGCATATGAATGTTTTAGAGATGGGTGAAAAAGGAGTACAAAATGGGAATGAAGGAAAATACAGTAGCTGTGTCACTTTCAGTTCAGATGGTAAGCTTGAGTGAATGTCATGAGCCCTTTGATAAATCAAAAATGTTTTGGGTGGATCTTCAAAAGCTGTTTAAAAAAATGAAAGCTGGTGGAGATTGGAAGTAGAGAGAGCAAAAGAGAGCTGTTATGCTATCTAGTAAAAAAAAATGCAGACCCGATTTCTGTTTTCTAGCCTCCTCTAAAAGAGGATTGTAAGCCTATACACTCTTTTTCCTTGTATTTGGGATAAGACGTTGGAGGGGATGAGGAGCCATGGGTCTAGGTGCTGTGATGGAGAAAATAGGAGAGGTGAAGAGTTTGATTTTTTTCTTATATATAACCCTCTTTGGTCAGCTCATCTAGAGTTTTACAGGGAATTCAAAGAGGGGAGAAAGATTTTTGTAGCTTGGCTGATGCAGAAGAAAAGATGAAGAGGCACAGAGTCCAGGGAGGGGAAGGAAGGATGGATGACTAGTCTAAGTAAAGGACAGTTCCAGGCCTCTGAACCAAAGAAAAGAGGAACGAGCAGGTGGAAGAGCACAGGATAGAATGGCGAAGCATATTCAGGCAACTAGCTCCGGGGAGTATACAGGCTGGTGTGGCAGAGGACCAAATCAACCCAAGTTTCTGTTTTTGGGATCTGGAGGCAGATGATGACATTCTGTGAACAGAAGTTGTATACCGAAAGAGCTGCGAAATATTTGATTTCAGTTCACTGACATTATACAAGCAGTTGTTTTGTGGAATGGTTATAACATTGCCACATAGCATTATGGATTAATCTACGTGGAGTATAAGACATAACCTTTACTGTGTAATATAGTATAACCTATATCTTCATTTTCAACATAGAGTTGATTTATATATTTTAACTTGATATTTTGTGAGTATATATTTTATGTGGGTTAAATGTGTCACATACTCCAAATCTTCTCTGGCATCAAGTGAGGTATTACTTATATACAGATTGTATTAATTATATACAAATACAGGTGGACACATACATTCATGCACATGCATATATACACATATCCATAACATATGCATATGAATTCACATATACATACCACTTTCTCTGGTATTTTTCCAGCCTGACTTTCAGTCACGCTTATGGGTTTATTGGGTTCCTCCTCATAAGTGTTGGCTTCCTTTGAGATCAGTTTTTGTAACACCTCTGCTACTTCATCTTCTAGTGTGTGTGCCTGGCTTTCTGTGATCTGTTAAAAAGTAGAAACATATGTAACTATTATTCTCATATTTATGATTAAAAAATCTAGACTAAACTCTGAACTTGAACACATTTTTACGCAATGAGAGAATCTTCTGGTCCCTCTTTCTAGATAGCCCTTGTTTATGCCTCTGTTTGTTGTTGGACATTCCCCAGAACTCCTGGGAAAAAGTGCCTTTGGGCCATGCAAGTGATTAGCCTGTCTGTTGGAATCTATGGAACACTTATTTCTCAACCGTCAGCTACAAGTCATGACTAGGGAACCTCTGAAACAGGCACATTTAGGACCTTAGTAAAGCCTGTTAGGGCTGTATAAGGGCTGGGAGCCTGGCTGGGAGAGGATCAAATTGAATTGCTTACAGTTTCCCAAACATGGCATGCCTTTGTTCCTGTTATTCTCTTCTCATAATTCACGTATATTTTACTGCTGCTGGTTAAATCCTAATGATCCTTTTTTTAAAATGTTTTATTTATTTTTGAGAGAGAGGGAGCACAAGTAGGGGAAGGGCAGAGAGAGTGGAAGACAGAGGATCTGAAGTGAGTTCCATGCTTATCAGTAGGGAGCCTGATGCGGGGCTCGATACCATGAACCATGAGATCATGACTGGAGCTGAAGTCAGTTGCTCAATTGACTGAGCCACCCAGGAGCTGCCTAACTGTTTTAAGCTGACTTTAAACAGTTCCTTCTCTGAAGTTCTTCTTTATTGCCCAATTGGATATGGCCCATCCTCTGGCATGCTGAACTGCTTTTATGGTTTTGATGCAGCTTGCATTGTGGACGTGTGCGTATTTGTGTGGCTCTTCTGGTAGACTATAAATTCCTAGAGGGAAAGAATGTTGTCATATTTGTCCTCAAAACCTACAGTGCCTAATATAAAGTAGATGTATTATAAACACTTGGCTACAACTCAGATCATGTGGCTTGGCTTCTTAGTAAATTCCAAACTGTACTAAGAAATGGGTTTATTCTTATGCATGACTTACTAGGCCAAGATTCAACAGTTTAGAAACAATCTTGTCAAATACTCCTCTGTCATTTTCCTCATAAATCCTGGTAGCAATTTTCTGGACAATGTCTTCAGCAGTTAAAGGAGTTCCATCTAGTTGATGAAGGCCATCTGGATCATCTAGACAGAGCAATCACAGTTTCACATTATAGTTATCATAGGCCTATTTCAGGATCATACTATACTTACAATCTATACCTTGTTCTTGTACACTTAGATATATTTGGAATGTATTTATGATACTGCTTCATTCACATAAATTGTTGGTTTAAAATATAATTTTGCTTAAAGTTAAGAACCTATGATGATAATGGAAATTCTGAAATCTTCTTACGTGACTGTAAGAAAAAGGAAGATCTGAAGACACCACAAAAGGCCTCTCTATTTTTTATTCTAATAATACAAACAAGATTACACTTTAAAATTTTACAGTATGCCACATTTGTATAGTATGCTATATTGTTCAAAACACTCTTCTACATATTATATAATTTGATATTCCATTTCCACACAAGGAGTAGACTGGTAACATCCACATGTGTATTTCTTCTGCTGGCAAATTCCTGGGCTGATGGTGGGGGAATCTGCCTCACAACCAGAATCAGAGAGGGTGTATTGAAGATTTTATGACTTATCTGGAATAAATATTTACTTCTAACTGAACATGTGTCAGAACTCCTTTATGGAAGACAGCTTAATGTGATAAGCCCCTTACTCCAGAGAATAGGGAACTTACTTTATGTGTATGAAATTTAAACTTTTAAAATGAGACAACAGATTTGAACAAAGCAATATGTAAATCTATGTAAATCTCTGCAGAGATGTTTGCAAATACGTATCCTTAGCTTTCCTGGGAATACACCAGCAACATTACTTCAGAGTACAGCAAGAGCCCATCCTGAGGAAGGACACAGTAGGGTTGGTGGCATATCCAAGAGAACTCTTGGGGAATCCGTTTGTCTTTTGTAACCTACACCACATCAAGCAATATGTTAATATGTGCAAGTTTACAAGGCACTTAACTCCTCCTGTCACCTCTAGCAGATCTGAAAGATCAGAATTTTAACCCATGATACCACTGTTACCTCTATATCCTTGGATGACTGTAAAGGGAGATAATAGGATTATCTGTTTCATGGGATTCTTATGCAGATCAGATGAAATAAGATGTAAATGTTCCTTTAAACTGCCAAGTACCATATGAAAGCTAATGTGCAGTATTATATGAAAGCTAAATGTCATTATATATAGTGGATTTGTACATGAAAAAAAGTAACTACGATTATCTTCTAGAGAAATGGAAATTGAGTCTCTGGTCAAATTCTGCCCCAATAATTCTGATCATATTTACTCAAAGAAAGAAGAGCCTAATATTTCTAATCTGATCCTGTCCTTTTCTTCCATGGCTTTGGGGATTCAGACAAGGAGTTTCTCTCATGACCTTTCTTCTAGAATCTATACACCTGAAGATATATGCTGCCTTAGGCAGAACAGTTTCTTGTTGTTTGAAAAGAAGCTTAGGAAACTGAGTAGGGTGATTATAGACGGAGAACTGGAAGTTTCCTGGTAGTAGATTATTGCTGAACTGTCAACCAATCCATTAGCTATGAGCCCTTTGAGCCCTGTGTACCAGAGTGACTAATAAGCAGAAAAGACCCTAAGAAAAAAAACCCCATAAGATCAGTTCCCCTCCAGACTGACTGAAAATTGGGTTCATTATCCATTTTTTTCAGGAGCAGAGATTATTATTTAGGTCTGATGCTTCCATTTGTGGGTTGTAAGACTGACTCTAGGGATTAATGTGAAGCAGAAACTGCCCAAGGTCTGTGCAGAGGTGGAAAAATTTATTTCCCTTCCCACTTAATCCCTTAGGATCTGAAAAAAGGAAGCATACTGTTTGCCTGCTGGAGCTGGAAAATAACTGAGATGACTGTTTTTCAGTTCATTTACTTCATAACAGGGAGAACATAAGCAACACTCTGAAGAAACAGCCTCTTCGCTTTGCTGCACTGCTGCATTCTCTTGAGCCAGGAACTTAGGACTCCACTAGCAGACCTTTGCTAGATGGGGTTAAGAGTTGACCACTTGGGCATTGCTCTTTACTTTCCATTGATTTTCCCTGGCTTCTCTAAAATGGACAGAATTACTCAGAGTGACTTCTTTTTTCTCATCAAGGAGTATTTTACCCTCCTACATATACCCTCAGAGGGAAGCCAAACATGAGTTCAATGTTCATAACTTTTTTAAAGCAGCTACAACATCCTAAGTGGGTGTGAAAGGGCCATCTTCCAAGTCATCATCTTCCCAGTTACTCTTTTAATCCTTGGCATCTATTATGGCACTTGGCATTCATTTGTCCAGTACATTTTTATTAAAGTCTTAATATGGGCCAGAACTGGAAACACACTGATAAATAGTTTAGGCATGATACCTAACTACACAGAGCTAACTGTCTAGTTCAAGTCTGAAACATAGCAATTGCTCAATGAATGTCTGTTTGGTGAATGCACTCAGGAGCCCTGAAACACTGCTTTATAAAAGAAATTTGGAAAAATCCTGAATCACGTATACTGTAGAAAACACAGAAAAGGAGAAGTGATGGGCCCTACAAGCCCATCTGGAGGTTTCCTAAAATTGTGAAAGTACCCTGCAGAAGTTCGGCTTCCTTACTCTCCCTTCTAGGATGTAAGTCTACATGACTCTGAGGTTCCAGTTAACTTGGTGTTCCCAAACCCACCTGGTTCCAGGATTCCCAAGGTATGAGAGGAGACCAGTAATTCACTCATAGAGCCCACTCTCTCCAACAATCTTCTCTGTAATTTCAGGTGGACTTGAATGACTCCTAGGGTAAACCTAGAGCTGTCAGGGCTAGTATTTCGTAGTTATAAACCCATTTGGGATGGTAATAAAATGTTGAACTATTTAAAATAAGTTACTCAGGTTAGTGGTTGGATCACAAACAGATCTATGCCTCTGCCTGCATATACAGCCAGTTTGACCAAAAAAAAAAAAAAAAGTAGTCAAACATTAGACTAATTAAAATTTTTTTTTTAAATCAAATGGTCAGTTCAGTCAAAGTGGTTGAAACTATTTTATATGAAGCTATACCCAGTGTCTATTTCTAGTCTACATATTTTAGGTTAAAAGTAGAATTCAAAAGAAATTTCCTTGAGTAGTATGCTATATGAAATGTTTCAAAATACAAACCATCTCCCTTATCCCATTCATATACAAAACAATTCTGAATTTTCCTCAGCCTGTGATATCCAATGAAAGTCAAATTTAATTGATAGTTGTGTTCTGGTGGAGATAACCAGCATAATGCTCTTGTGACCATGGAACATTAAAGAAAATCTGTAGTCACTCTTAAGCAGTGATTCTCAGCACAGAAAACACACTCTCTTCATCAATGCTTAGGTACAATAGTTCACTTATTCCCTTGTATATATTATTTTATTTGTTCATTCATTCATTTACTCATCTATTCATGCAGTGAATTCGTAAGCATTCAGACACTGGAGCTACAATGTTTCTGTACTAGTGAAGTTTTCAGTTTAATTAAGGAGAAAGGCAGAAATCATAAGTAGACACACTTAGGAACGTAAAATTACAAATTGCATTAAGTGTCACGTGTGAAAGGAACAGTTTTCTATCAGATCATGTGTATTGGATGAACACAGGAACCTGTCCTTGCAGGACCATGGAGGCCACAGTAAGGCTTTTGGTTTTTATCCCAAGAGAAATGGGAATCTACTAATGGGTTTTATGCAAGAGTATCAAGCTCATACTTGTATGTTGAAAAGATTACTCTGGCTGCTATGAGTTGGAGAAGGGCAGAGTGGATGCTGGAAGGTCCATGAGAAGATTTTGCTGTAGTTCAAGTGAGACATGATTAGAGTTTGGATAAGGTGATCAAGGATGGTGATCTTGGTGGTGATCAAGGTTAGAGGGATAAAACCCTACTATATATATTATATAATATATATACATTATATAATATAGATCATTTATATGTATGATATGTATGGTGTGTGTGTGTGTGTGTGTGTGTGTGTGTGTGTGTGTGTATAAAGTACTGGTTGCCTGCTGGAGCTGGAAAACAACTGAGATGACTGTTTTTCAGTCATATATGCAGTATATGAAGTCTGATATATACATACATATATATGAAGTCTGGGCTAATGTTAGGAGACATCAGGCTATGGATGGTGATTAAGGCCATGAAAAGGTTAGAATGACCTATGGAGAAAGATATGACTAGGAAGAGAACATTGAGAAGAAAATAATGATATTTCACCTTTTCTGGGGAATATTTTTTGATTTAATTAGTTGAGAATTAAAGATTTTTTTCTTTGTACTCATAGTTAAAATAAATTGGAATGTTAAAATGAATTTAATAGCATAAAATATAGACAGCAGATTTAAATTGATTTCAAAGCATCAGTAAAGGAAACTTAAAAAGAGAAACTAAAATTTGGGCTTCTGTGGAGCTTAGGCCTCACAGAAAAAACTGGGCTTTCTCTTCATTTTGGTCCTGACTAATAAAGGACAATGAATGTATAATGGCTGTTTTTAAAACGTAGGACTTTCTCCTAACCCACAATGGGAAACTCCAAATTAGAGCAAGCAAATAGGAAGCAAAAGTTCTTTTTCCTCATTTACCTTGAAATTTATGATTCAATCCGCTCTTAGTAGAATCATAATCATCAATCAGTCTTCGATTCTTGGTTGAATCGACATCTTCCACATTCAATTTATTATCATCTGGGGAGCTTCTTATGGATTGTCTTTCTTTCTCAATTTTTTCCTTTTCTGTTATTGCCTTTAGCAGGTTCAAGTTATCAACAAAGGAGTAATTGCTTTCACCTGGCTTGTTTTCTAGAAGAAAAGCCCCCAAGCCCAACACATCCATTTTAGTTAAGATTTTCATAACCTACATTATTTAAATTAATATCAACATAATTTCTTTTTACCTGGAGGGTATGTTTTTTTAATCTTGTCTGCCTCTGCTTCAGCAATCTAGGAAGTAAATTGGAGATAGACCTGATTTTAAATCATTGCTCCCCCACTTATCCAATATGACAGCTAAATGATTCAATCTCTGTGGGATTTAGTTTTCTTATTTGAAAATGTAGATAATAATTTCTGTGTCAAACCACTACCACAAGGATTAAAAGAGATAAAATAAAGGGCAGATGGTCTATAAATATTAATTCCCTCTCCTATAATATTGGTGAGAGATAAATCTCAGATAAATTAAGCAGCCTTACAATAGAATGGATGTGATGTTGAGCTTACTGGGTTATTATACAGTCAGTCTTATGTATTATACAGAATTCTATGTATATAACTGTCAGGATATACAAATTTCCAAAACTATATTTTCAAGATCCTAAGTTCTGTCAATGTATTATTAAGCTCTTGAAATTTGTGAATTCAAAATAGCTAAAATGTTACAGCATAATTACATTAAATACAACTAAAATAAAATGAAATAGCGTTTATAATTTTACTTTTGACCTACCTGTTCATTCAAAGGTCTTTCTGCACTTAATTCGCTATTATGTAGAGGTTTGTCTAGAATCACCAAACACAAATATAAATTTAATTGTGCACTGGAAAGACACACTATGTCTCTTACTACATAAAATCTCCAAAAAAGAAAAACAAATATTAAGATAAATGTTTTTGGATGACTATGGAACAAAAATATGTATTAACAAAGATAATCAAGATAATACAATAACAATCTTTATCAATGTTGCCTTGCTTATTATCCTGGTGTACTTACTGAGTTAATAAAATTGCACTTTTATTTTTCTGCCCAGAAATCTAACATATAGTTCTAACACTTGGCTCACCAGCTGTTTTCAACTAGATAGGGCATAATTTGGATTGGCATTATTAGCACATTAAAAGCTCTTTTATCATATACTGCACATATCATGAATAAAGTATCGGAGAAAGGTTATAAGACAACTAGAAAAAAAAAATAGACAAAAAACAGGCCACTTTGTAAGGCAGAAAAATCATCCCCCAGCCCCGTTTCAGAATAAGGTATTTCAAAACAACCCATGTTATTACTCTATCATTCAAAAAGTGTAGGGGGGAAAAATCTGTCTTCCTGCTCTAAATTCGAACTGATTTCTGTCAATATGCACGGATACTGTCTGATCAGAAAACGAGGCAAGGTGATTTATACAGTTCACGGGATTATGCCAAGCTTTACCTTTTCGTGGCGAAATAAAAGGGAGATGGGAAGAAAAGTGTCCACGTACCTTGGCTGCCTCCCGGCTTGGGGAAAGCTTGAATTGGGCTGCTTTGGAGCACCAACACCAGAATCCAAGTGCCGGTCCAAAGGAACCCCATTCTTCTACGCTTGGCTTCAGATACAGCCTGGCGCCAGGCTCCCTGAGCTGTGGCTTTTGTTATGAATGAAAAGGAGGAGTAAAAACAGGAAGAGCTAGGAGGGAGGGTGTGGGGAGGGTGAGTGGCAGGGACCCAGCGGCCGGTGGAGCTCCGCGCGGCTGCAGAGTAAAGCGATTAGAAAGGCTCCAGGCGCTCGGGAGTCAGGTCCTCAGGTGGAGGAGAGCGCTGTCCGCCGTGTGGGTGCTGAAGTTCCTGTGACGCGAAGCCGGCCGCGGGTCCGCTAGGGCGTAGCCTTACTCTCTCTCCTTCCTTTAGAGGAAGTGAGGAAGGAAGCGCATGCTCCTTGAGAGCCAGAGGCGGGAAGGGATGGCGTCAGCGACACCAACGCTACTCCAATCCCCCGAGAATGTAAGGGGGGAGGGGAGACTGGCAGGCTAGCGTATTTTCTGTGCCGCAGTCTTACGGGTGCCCCTGCGCTCAGGGTCACCTGGATTGCCATAAGCTTGGACGTCATTGTCGTAACTTCCCAACTAGACGTTACCTCAAGGACCAAATGACTTCCCTGCTCTTGCACCTGTCAAGGAGAGATAACCTTGTATGAAGGTTTTTGCTTTGGGATAGTTCTGGGATATCTGCTCCAGAATTCCTTCTTTCTGTTCCACCTGCTGTACCCAAAAGGTAGATGTAATTCTTACATACATTCGTAGAGAAGCCCTGCCTTTGTGATTTGAGTTGACATACAAAACGTCTCTCAGTACTTTTATTTCTTTCTTAGCTCTATGCAGTCTTTTGAATTGGGAAATTCAAGGAACATTATTTCAAATAGTCAGATTGTTGTTACACTTTCTTACTGTCCTAGATGCTAAAACAGAACGAATAAAATTATTTGTTTCCCCAAGCATAGATGTCCTCATCAGTCTTGAGTAGGTAAGCATCAAGGGCCAGTTTCATTGTGAAATTCTCCCTTCCCCACTAAGGGGAAAGCTTCCTCTTCATCACCACAAGTGCCACAAAACAAACAAACCAACAAACATTTCTGTAAAATTCTCCCCCAGGATTCAATTATGCCTAAGAGCCTGGCTGTTTCAGAAGTCTTTGAAGAGAGAAGATAGTCACAAAAAGTATTTACATCATAACTGGGTCAGGAGGTGCTTCCTACATTCTGAGAATATTCCCCGAAGCCTAACATTATTGCATAAAAGGAGTTATCAAAAGACTTTTAAATGATGAATACAAGCAACAGTAATGTGAGCAGGGTGCTGAGTAAGCTCTTTAGTTTCTGATTTTTAAACAGAGCTTGGAATCTTTCCTTTGGACTGTGGCATGCTGGGAACCAGTCTGAATAATGACCAAATAGAAGGATTCAGCACAATCAGGCCTTTGATTTCTGCACCCTTGCTTTTCAAGGAGCAACTTAGTCATTCAAGTACCTAAAAACAAACAAACAAACAAGCTAACAAACAAATCTCCCTTGTTCTGAAGGTTTTTGAGTTTGGAAGTCACTCAAATACTTCCCTTTAGAATCTGAAGAGTACTTTCAATCTAACAGCTACTTCAAGACAAATAGTTTTTTCTTGGCACTGATAACATAGCATTATTATCCCAGCACACTAGTATACTGCATTAAAAAAAATCATCACAATTTATAATCTCAGCTGAGTGAAAGGTAAATTTCCTTAGGTTCCTCTTCTTTTTTATTTATTTATTTTGAGAGAGAGAAGGAGAGAGAATACCAAGCAGGCTCGCACTGTCAGTGCAGAGCCTGACACAGAGTTCAAGCTCAAGAACTGTGAGATCATGAACTGAGCCAAAATCAAGAGTCAGACGCTTAACTGACTGAGCCCCCCAGGCACCCCAAATTCCTCTTCTTTAAAGCAGAGAGGACCAGCTCTGTTTACCTCATGTTATTGTGGGGATCAAATGGTACATGTTTTAATCAAGTGATTTTGATGCCAAGAATATTTTAAAAGACACAGCTTAAATCATAAAATATTTTCAGCATTTAAGAAACATCACTGAATATTATGTGAAATAGTCATTCACCAATCCTGACACTCGCTGTATTGCTCACCTGATTCCTCAGTCTCACTTTATTCTTCTTTTCATTCTCCTCCATTTTTCCTATTGATATACAGTTGACACACAATGTAACATTGGTTTCAAGTGTACAACATAGTAATTCAACAACTGTATACCTTATGCTGTGCTCACCACAAGCGTAGTTACCATGTGTACATCGCTATCACAATACCACTGATTACATTCCCCATGCTGTATGTTTCATCCCAATGACTTATTCATTTCATAACCAGAAGCCCGTAACTCCCATTTCTGTTCACCCATTTAGCCTCACTCTCTTATTTGTCTTGTTTCTGACTCACTTCTCCCCTCAATATGCTTGCAGTTGAGAGAGATGCTCAGGGTAGAATGAAGGTAAGAGATGGCTACTGAGCACATTGCATTGCTTACCCCCCAAAATTTTAAAGGTGTTTAACCTTTCTCTGCCATTTGGAATCAAGGCGACTGTATTAAGTGGACACTGAATCTAGAAACATGTTATGTTTCTGATCAAATCACCATGGAACACTGAATAAACTGTAAGGCATGGATTAGTTTATATTCTTCAGTCCTATGGATGTTTCTGCTGGACACAGTGTAGGTCTGAATGAAGTGATCCTAAGTTTCATTTAGTCATTTAGCAGATGTTTATTGAGCACTTGAAATGTAGCAAGTATTAAGATAATTGTTGGGCACACAAAAACAAAAAAATAAGATGGCCACTGCTAGTCTTACAGCCTAATAAAAAGAAAGGACTGTGATTATAACAACACAACTATTTACTGACTGAGTGACAAATCCTACATATTGATCTCATTTCAATGTAAGTGAGCAAATAAACACAAAAGCGTGTTATGGGTCCTCTGTTTTACATGCAGAGTTCAGGTAGGGTGCAAATAATGAAATGGATGGTCAGGCAAGGTTTCAAAGAGAAGATATCTCTTTTTTGTTAATAATAAAATATTAAAATATTTGATTATTGTGTGTAGGTACACTATAAACATTGAATAATATAAAAAATACATGTTGAAATTACAAGTGTCATTGACACAGATCAGATGATCATGAAGTAGACAACGTACAATGCACAGGGAGTTTGTCAATGCTTCTTGTGTATAGGTGAACACACGCATGGATTGCTTGTAATGCCCTCATTCACTGGTGGGAGAAGACACTTTTTGAGCTGAGTCTTGAAGATAGAGATAATTGAAGGATGTTTTTATTCATTACAGAAAATCATTATATTAATTATTGCAAATTTTATTATAGGAGATTTCAAACAAACATAGAATTAGAGAAAATATTGAAATTAACTGCCATGATTTCATTTTCCAACTTAAAGATCATTAACTCATAACCACTTTTTTATTTTATATTCCCAACAACTTTGCACTTCCAATGGATTATTTACTTATAAAAATCCCAAACTTCATATCATTGCATCCATATTTATGTCAATATGTTTACTTAAAAGATAAGGATTCTTTTTTCCTAACATTACTGTAATGCCCTTAGCATATCTCATAATAATAATACTACCTTAGTATCATCAAATATCCAGTCAGAATTAATACTTCCCCACTTGCTTTATAAATATTTTGACAGTTGGTTTGCTTGGATTAGGATCCAAACAAGGCCACGCATTACTTTTGGCTAACATGTGAGAGGTATATGTGAGTGTAAGATAAAAAAGATACATGTTGTAAGGTTTTCTTTATCTTCCCCAGACAAGTTAGTTTATTCCTTATAATACTGTGCATACTTCCAATACAGCATGTATCTCATTGTGCTGCTTTTTGAACATGCTTCTTTTCTCCTTATTTCAAAAACAATATACGTTGAAGGAAAATTCTGCTAATACAGATAAGCAAAAAGGGGGAAATCTGATAGAGATAACCACCAACTTTTGTATATGTCCTTTTGGTGCATGTTTTTGTCTAAGAAAATATTTTATATATATCTCTATAAAATTGTATCTTATACTATAATTATTACCTTACACAATTTATCCCATTAGCTATTTATCCCACTAAACTATGAGCTCCTCAAAGGAAAGGATCTTGCTTTACTTATCTTTCATTTCTCAGCCATCCTTACAGCATCTGGAAATCTATTTGTATAAATAAATGAATAAAATGACAAGGATTACCAGCTCATCTTTGGTCTTCAGTGGAGTATTAAAGTCACCTACAATTACTATATTATTATCAATAAAATTGCTTAGGTTTGTGATTAACTGATTTATATATTTGGGTGTTCAAGTTGGGGGCATAAACATTTATAATTGTTAGCTCTTCTTGATGGATAGATGCCTTAATTATGATATAATGCCCTTCTTCATCTCTTGTTACAATATTTAGTTTAAAATATAGTTTGTCTGATATACGTCTAGCTACTCCAGCTTTCTTTTGACTTCCAGTAGCATGAAAGATAGTTCTCCATCCCCTCACTTTCAATCTGAAAGTGTCCTCAGGTCTAAAATGAGTCTCTTAGGGGCGCCTGGGTGGCTCAGTGGGTTAAGCGTCCGACTTCAGCTCAGGTTACGATCTCACGGTCCGTGAGTTCGAACCCCGCGTCAGGCTCTGGGCTGATGGCTCAGAGCCTGGAGCCTGCTTCAGATTCTGTGTCTCCCTCTCTCTCTGACCCTCCCCCATTCATGCTCTGTCTCTCTCTGTATCAAAAATAAACGTTAAAAAAATTTTTTTAAATGAGTCTCTTATAGACAGTATATAGATGGATCTTGGTTTTTTTAATCCATTATGATACCCTATGTCTTTTGATTGGGGCATTTAATCCATTTACATTCAGAGTGATTATTGAGAGATATGGATTTAGTGTCATTGTGTTATCTGTAGGTTTCGTGCTTGTGGTGATGTCTCTGGTCCTTTGTAGTCTTTGCTGCTTTCCATTCACAGAGTCCCCTTTAGTATCTCCTGCAGGGCTGGTTTAGTGGTCATGAACTCCTTCAGTTTTTGTTTGTCTGGGAAAGCCTTTGTATTTTGAATGACAGCCTTGCTGGATAAAGATTCTTGGCTGCATATTTTTCCTGTTCAGTCCATTGAATATTTCCTGCCACTCCCCTCTGGCCTGCCAAGTTTCAGTGGACAGGTCTGCTATTACCCTTATGTGTCTACCTTTGTAGGTTAAGTCCTGTTTGTATCTAGCTGCTTTCAGAATTCTCTCTTTATCTTTGTATTTTGCCAATTTCACCGTGATATGCCATGGGATTGACCTGTTCTTGTTGATTCTGAAGGGAGTTCTCTGTGTCTCCTGGACTTGGATATCTGCTTCCTTCCCCAGATTAGGGAAGTTTTCAGCTATAATTTGTTCAAATAAACTTTCTGCCCCTTTCTCTCTCTTTTTCTTCTTCTGGAACTCCTATGATATGGATATCATTACATTTCAGTGAATCACTTAAGTCTCTAAATCTCCCCTCATGGTCTAGTATTGTCTTATCTCTCTTTTTTTCAGCTTCATCATTTTCCAGAATTTTATCTTCTATTTCACTTATTCTCCTCTTTGTCTCCTCTATCCTTGCTGTCACTGCATCTAGTTATTTTGCATCTCATTCACAACATTTCTTAATTTGTCGTGACTATTTCTAAGGTCCTTGATCTCTGCAGCAATAGATTCTCTGCTATCTTCTAAGTTGTTTTCAAGCCCAGCTGTTAGTCTTATAACGACTTTTCTAAATTCTTGCTCAGATATATTGTTTATGTCTATTTTGAGCAATTCTCTGGCTGTCATTTCTTCCTGGAATTTCTTTTGAGGAGAATTCTTCCATTTCATCATTTTGGTTAGTTTTCTTTCACATGTTTTAATAGCAAGTTATGTGTCCTGCACCTGTGAGCACTACTATACTAAAATTGGGTAATACGCTACCCAGGGCCTGGCCCTTCAGGAAGTATTTTTGGAGTATGTTGCATGCTCTCTGTAATTGTGACTCTGGTTGCTGTATCTCCCTACTTGTAGTGGTGGTTTGGACCTTCCACCAGATGTGCTTTGATTTGTTCGTTGAAGTAACCCTGGAAAAAATTAAAAAGGGAGGGTCACCTTTCATCTTCAAATGCTGAGACTATAATGGCTGTCTCACATTGGAAGATTGTAATGGTCTTACAGTGCCAGGAGCTTCAAGTTCCTTAAAGAGCTGTTAGCCCCTCTATCAGTATGATTTTCCACTCAGCATTTTTTTTTTTTTTTTTTTTTTTTTACAAAAGAGTAGTCTTGCAGAAGAGGTGTTCATGAAAGGCCTAAGAATAGAGAGGCAGAGCTGGCATAGGCCCTCATAGCTACATAGTTATAGGAATGAATCTGTTGCAGTTAAAGAGACTGACATAGGATACCAGCACTAGAGGTGGCTGCTGGTATAGCTCAATAGAGAAGTAGATGTGAATCTGGAAATTCACTATCAGAGGAAAATTAAAACAACCAAGGGTAAGGGACATGGGCTAATAAAAAGACTAAAACAATCAAGGAAAATTAAGGCATGGAAATGGAAAAAAAAGTATACAAAGAAAAGGATCCCAAATGACAAGATCTTATAGGTCACCTACAGAGTGTAAAGTGCCAGAACTAACCCTGAGAGTGCAAAGGAGAAGATTGTTAAATGACAAACTATTCATGTTATTTACTCACATTGGTTGTTCCATGACTGAGCCAGATTGGGTCAATCACTGCTCAAGGTGCCATGGGAGAAATGTATGAGATGCTATGATTGAGGGCTCCCTTCAAAACTACAAGGGTAGAGCAGTTTCCTAGAAGGAATGAGGGTGAGGGTATAAGACAAACACTACTCACTACATTGTGGAATATAGTAATTAATATGAATTAAAGATTATTGAGTGAAAAATATCAGGTTCCCTATTAGCTGTATGATTCCCACTGTAAAAATTGTGTGTGTTATGTGTGTGTGCACAAATAGAGAATTATCTGAAAATTTTATTCTCCATAATGTGTATAGTGGTTGCCAGGTAAGAGGTTTTTCTTTGTTAATTAGGCAATTCTTAATTCTTTAAATTTTCAACATGAGTATGTATTGGTTTTATAATTAGAAAAAAAACAATACAATCTATACAAGTAATTTTATATACTATAAATATATTTCATGATGTTTCAGATGATTGTAATGAATTATTTTCTTCTGGGATGTAAGAATAAATTATGATGGGGTGCCCGGGTGGCTCAGTCAATTGAGCATCCACCGCCTGATTTTGACTCAGGTCATGATCCCAGTGTCATAGGATCGAGCCCCACATTGTGCTCTGTACTGAACAAGAAGTCTGATGAATATTTTCTCTCTCTCCTTCTGCCCCTCGCTCATGCTAGCTCTCTCAAAAGAATAAATAAATAAATAAATAAATAAATAAATAAATAATAAAATCTTATGATAAGATAGAGAAAATTAAAATCTGTTGGAAGAGGTGGCATTTTTTTTTTGCCTTCTCTGACACTACCACTTGAATGCAATAGTATACAATTTCTACAGTGCAGTGTCATTAGTTATATGTCTTTTTATTGTGACCCTCCCCTTGAGAGAAGAGGCTGGTAGAATTCATCTTTTTAACTCAGTGCCTGGAAAGAGTATGGTAAAGAGGTCAATAAATGTTGAATGGAATTTTATCATCTTATAAATATATCTATAGTAGCTCTCTTTTTTATTTAAAAAAATTTTAATGTTTATTAATTTATTCTGAGAAAGAGAGAAAGAGCTCAAGCAGGGGAGGGGCAGAGAAAGGGTGAGAGGGAGAAAGAATCCCAAGCAGACTGCACTGCCAGTGAGAGCCCGATTCAGGCTCTAAGTCACAAACTGTGAGACCATGACCTGAGCTGAAATCAAGAGTTGGGCATTTAGCCAACCGAACCACCTAGATGCCCCTATAACAGCTCTCTTACATGATACTTGACACCTTTTCCAAGTACCTCAAGTAGCCAAACTGCCCCATTTCTCCCCATCAACCCTGCCCATGTCCTCCCTTTCCAGGGGCAAAGTTGCTAGGTGGTCAAGGGCATGAGAGGGCTAAGACTTCCTAAAGACTCCTTATGTTAGTACACACTCTCTACCCTCCTAGACCCTGCAGCTGGTCTTTTGGTCACTGGGAATTAGGAAAAGGGGATTATTCCAGTTCTTCCTGTGCAATGGTGGAGGTATGGGGGTTGAGGGCAAGGGAGATAAAGGGTACAAACTGGGATTCCTTTCTGTAGGGTCAAGTCTTGGAGGATTTGTTAAAATACTAATGACATGGGCTCCCATGTGGATCTTCGCAAGGCGTGTTCAGCTTGCGTGAGTCAAGGCCATTCTTGACTTTCTTAGCTTAGTGTGGTAGTCAGGCTGGCCTTGAGTGAGCTACTCCAAATCCTTAGAAATGTTGGGTATGGTTATCTAGGTTTCCCAGGAAGAGGAGGTATACATCAGAAGCTGGACATCTAACTGCTGGAAGACACTCTTCCCAAGTTTGTGCAGAACAGTAGGTATATCAGAGTCATCCTACCTGGGCCTCTGAAGTCAGGTACAGGACAAGGTTGAGATGGGTACTCCCTAATCCCCTCATGCATGTCCAGGAGGCTGTGCAGGATGTACACTACTAGCATAGGAGTATGGCACTAAAGGAGTCAGTGGCTCTGTCCTAGGTAATTGGGCTTCATAAAATTGTCACCATCTGGGTCTCTTGTGACTGTTCAGTATGACAAAAATTAGGATCCCTCTCTCATTAGGTGTGGTGGGCTTGAATGTGAGTTGTTTCTGACCACAGTTCCCATGAAGGGAGATGATGGGCAAGTACCAAGAATCATGCCTTAAAGGAGGACATATTAGAGTTGTGGTAAATAGTAGAAACCAAGTCACCAAAGTAAAGGATCCAGAAACAGGAACTAGAGCTCAGAGCTGAAAGGAGTAGGGAAACTCAGAGAACTGATGAATCAGAGTATGAAGAAGAGGGCCAGTCCAGAAGAATTTCTGACGTGGCCTATAGGAAGCTACAGTAGCTTTTTATGGAGTTCTTCTGGTTTGCTATGTTGTGCCAGGTGAATTATAGGAACTGAAATGGACTGGCCAGGGATATGTGGAAATGGAAACTAATCTTAACTGTCACCGCAGAACTCATGGCAGGCCTTAGCTCTCCATTCTTCTTCTTTATGGACAAGATGAGAGGGATCCACAGGGCAGAAGGATTTCCATTTTAAATTCTCATCTATGGATTCTAAGAAGATCTAAATGTTCTAAATGTCAGGCTCTGTGGTGGAGTTTATCTTTTAGGTCTTTATCTTGGGCCTGAATGAAAAGATTCCAAGAGATCTCTCTGTAGATCAGCCTAACCATGGACAGTAGAAGCAGTTTCTACTTAGTTATGTCATCCTCTGTTTGACTATGAGCTATGCCAATGGACTAAGGAGTCAACGTCCACATGTAGGTGGTCCACTCTCCAATGAATTAAAGGGACAGTAAGTTCTGTTTGTTCCTTGCCTTGATGCATGTTCGGTTGCCCTAGAGGGGGCTTCTTAAGACTTCCTCTAAGAAAAATTGATGGCCTAGAGACTGATGGGACCCAGGCCTACTGGAACTAAAGCATCACTTACACCTGGGTTATTATATATTTGGTAATGATTGGTTAGGGGTCCCTTCTAGGTATGGTCGGGGGCTTCCTTGCTGCATGTGGTTTAATCCATTTATGTGGCTCATGCATCTGGAAGGAGATGAGAAATAACTAGAGAGAGAGGGAATGAGAAAGGTCATTTAGGAAATTCTCAAGCTTTCTATTTTACTCTGAGAAACAGGCAGTTCCTTAAATGGCTTATATATATGTGTCTGCAGTATTTGGCTCCCCACTACACCTTTGATTTCTTCTTTTATTACTCTCTCTTTACTTTTTCTAATTTAGGAGCATTAAATTCCTTGCTTTTCCTTAAACACAGCAGGCCCACTTCTGCTTCAGGGCCTTTGCATCTGCTCTTCTTTCTTCCTGGAATTCTCTTCCTTCAGATGTTCCCAGGGCTCATTCACTTACATATATCATAGTTTTGCTAAGAAGTTATGTTCTTAGAAAGGTGTACTGTCTCAGATTGGGTTCCCTAAGAAGGAGACTCTGAAATGGACATTCGCAGTAGGAAGTTTATTAGGGTAGAGGTTTCCCCTGCTATCTGAAAGTAGAGCATTCTTATGAAATCTTTCATAATCTGAAATGGCATAAAGAAAAGAAGCAGTTACTATTAATTTATATGGAAAATTTTTTGGACATTCCCAGACCACCCAAACAACATCTTTTGGGGTTTTCTGATACTTTAGGACATATCTTGCTAAATAATATGCAAAATAGAGATAAAGCACAGATGCTCACAGACACAGTTCAAAGCTATGGCGGCTTGATGCTGAGATGCTGAGTGTAATTTCTGGGAAAAGAGCTTGATGGTGCCCTGCTCAAATGGTGCTGCCTCTGTACTTGATCTGCAAAATAAATGCTGAATGCTAGTTTCACTTTTCAGCTTTTTTTTTTTTTTTTTGTGAAAGCAAAAATCCTCCTTGGATTCTTTTCAGGTAGGGAAAACAGATATAAATGTAGGTCTTTAATTTTATTTATTTATTTTTAAATAAATAAAAGTTTATTTATTTATTATGGGAGAGAAAGAGAAAGCATGAGTGGGGTAGGAGCACAGAGACAGGGAGAGAGAATTCCAAGCAGGCTCTGCACTGTGTCTGCTCGAAATCACAAACTGTGAGATCATGACCTAAGAAATCAAGAATCAGGTGCTTAACCAACTGAGCCACCTGGGCACCCCTAAATGTAGGTCTTTTTATAAAAGTTAACTGGCATAATGTGGACTTTCAAAAAGCAGGGCATACCTGTATGCTTTTGAATCAATACCCATGGAAGGGAAAGAATGGGGGGGAATTTGCCAGAGGGAGAAGTTGAGCTGCAACGGTCTCAGTGGAAGCTTTAGTCAATTCTACAAAGAGTTCTAAAGTTCTACAGGAGGTGATCCTTCAGAGCTGTTCTGAGTTGGGGAGAGAAGTGTAGTCCTTTATAATCCTGCATAGATTAGTCATTGGGTGTAGGCATCCGTAGAAGCAGTCATGACCCTGGATGAGATGGTTCTTTCCAGCATCTGTGAGAATAAGTCCTTTGGTCCTAAAATGGGATCTGAGCAGTGCATCCCAATGTTCAACACATGCACCCTGACCCGCTTATTTAAAGTTGTTACCCCTGCTCCTGGACTCTCTCTCCCTCTCCCCTGCCTTATATTTCTCCATTCCACTCATCACTTAACATACCATACATTTCACTTATTGATTTTAATTATTATCTTTCTCCCCCATCTAAACTGTGAGAGATGTTCGCAGACAGGGATTTTTATCCTATACTTTTTATTCATTGCTATATTGAGAGTATCTAGAATAGTATCTAAGTGCACATTGATATATGGAATATGCTATAAAATACCCCAGGAAAAATATATAGCTAAATAAATTGAAAAAATAAGATTGGCCATTAGTAGATAATTATTGAATCTGGGTAATGACTATACAGAGATTCAATATATTATCCTCTAATTTTGTATATGCTTAAAATTTTTCATAATGAGAAGCTTTATTTTTTTTTCATAATGAGAAGCTTTAAAAGAAAAGGTTTATTTTTAATTTACTGACCACTGGTAGAGAGAGTAATAAGAGAGACTGTTTTCCTTTCTTATTTCTTCCAAAGGTATTCCGAAAACACAATTAAACATCTTCCTCTGTGAAGCAGAAAATCAATAGCTTTTCTCTAATGCTCCAAAGTCAGTCCTCCAGTCATCCCTGTAGGCATACTGTGGCCTTGGAGACCCCACTGACGTAGCTACAAATGCCCCTGCGGGGTTAGTGGTACAATTTCTGTTTTCTTCTCCTAGGATGCCAACATTTTACAGATATTGGAGAAGCAGGCCAGCATTTCTTGCTAGACACTGCATGGAAAAATTAGACAGGAATAACGCATTCTGAGAAACTAATTACAATTACTAGATTTCCCATTCCATCAGTTTTGGAAGAGTGGATAGGAGGAGGCTGTGTGAGAATGCTTCAGCACATACTACTCCCCAGAGTGGAGCGTGGGTTGACCCCAGTTCCCTCTTCTCTACCGCATTTACTCCAAACAAATCCCCTAAGAGGCCTCGCATGGCATGTGTCCTATGGCCTCTCTGACTTCATTTTCCCCACTTGCTCCAGGCCCCTGAGCTCATTACACTGGCCTCTGCTGTTCCTGACACAACCAGACATGCCCTCCTATTGGTTCTTTTACAGTGGCTTCCTTCTCTGCCTGGAATGTACAAATGAACCACCTCCTCCAAACCTTAGCCCAAATGTCACCTTTTCAGTGATGGATTATTTAAAACTGTACCTACTTCTGCTACTCCCATACTTCCAACCCTATTACCTTACTCTTTCATTATTCCTTGCCAATTATCTCTTTTAAATGCACTAGGTAATCTAGTATGTTATCTATCCTGACTGCCTGGCACATAAATAGTTATCGAAAAAAATTGAATGAATGGAACTCAGAGTCCTGTGTTTCTCAGACAGTGTCCATGCACTCAAAGTTTTCAAGTCTGTCCTAATTTTAACTCTGTTGCTGTCAATATCTCTCTGCTCCCTTCTTCTTGCCCTAGATCTCCATCCCTCCATTTTATACTTTATTTCTTTTTAAGTTTATTTATTTATTTTGAGAGAGAGAGTGCAGGAGAGGGGCAGAGAGAGAGAGAGTGAGAGAGAGAATCCCAAGCAGGCTTTGCGCTGCCTGATGTGGGACAGGCCTCAATCCCACCAACTGTGAGATCATGACCTGAGCCAAAATTGAGTCTCCACTGATTGAATCACCCAGGTGCCCCCTTCTAGTTTATGCTTTAAAGCAACCAGATCTTTTAAAAATGTAAGCCTGATCAAAGGTAAGGGGAGCTTAGACAAAGGTGGGAACCATTACCACCCAGCCTGAGCCTGGTGTGAGCTCCACCAGAGGTGTGGCTGACAGGAGGTGTAGCCTTCAGTAGAGGATGCAACCAAACAAGAGACAAACTAATAAAAGGGAGCCAAGGAAATAAATCTCCTGGCTCCACTCTCCTCTCTTCCTCTCATCTCCTGCCAGTGGCCCCTTGTGGCTGAACTCAGCCAGAAACCAGAGGACAAGAGAGCCATTCACACAGTCCTTCAAATTCATCCTCCTTGGGTCGAGTGGACAGTGGATGTGGCAGGATGGAGAAAATGGAAGATATCCACTTTCTCTCTTCCTTCCTGTGGCTCCACTCTCACATCCCTTCCTATCATTCACAGGACATGACAAACTTTCTCCCCACTTAGGGCTTTTGCACTTGCTCTTCCTTCTGTCCTTTCCTTAGACAGGACTTTTCTGATCACTGTCCTTCCTCATTATCTTCTATTACATTACTTCCCTTTCTTTCTTTCTTTCTTTCTTTCTTTCTTTCTTTCTTTCCATTTATCATAATCTTTAATAAATTCATTTTATTGTCCATCTCCTTCTCCAGATTATGCAAGCACTCTAAGAGCAGCAACTTTCTCTCTCCTTTTTTTTTTTTTTAAATTCCAACACCTGGTACAGGGTCTGGCATCTAGTAGGCATTCAGTAATATTTTTTGAATAAAGGAACAAATACGTGAATAACCAAGACAATTCTAAAATAAAAAGAAGGGGAATTTCTTACTAGATATTATAAATATATGGTAACTAAAATATTTTGATCCTGCACAGGAATAGAATACTATAGTCCAGAAGTAGAACTACTACAACAGCTTCCTAATTGGTTTCCGTGCAGTATGGTGATTTAGTATATGATAAAAGTGGCACTTGAAATCAGTAGGGATTAGATAATTAATACCTAAATGATGTTGGGATATTGGCTAGCAGTTTTGTTTAATAATGGACGTATTCCTCATACCTTCATTGAAATAAACTACGTATGGATCAAAGATTTAAATATGAAATCATGATAAGTTGTATGAACACTTTTATGATTCTGAAAAAATATTATAAACATTATAGACAAAGCAGAAAACATAAAGGAAAAGAGTGGTACGTTAACTACCCAAAATTTATATTTTAAAAAATGATGCAATGTTATAACAAGTTTGAAAAACTGGGGAAAATGCTTGCAAAAACTGATTTCCATAATATATAAAAAGCTCTTATAAATCAATAATAAAATAGAATAGTCTAAAAGAAAAATGGGCAAAGGATAGAAACAGAAACTAAAAATAGGAAGAAAATCCAGGACACCTGGCTGGCTCAGTTGGTAGAACATGTCATTCCTGATCTCAGGGTGGTGAGTTCAAGTCCCATGCTGGGTGTGCAGTCTACTTAAAAAAAAGTTAAACCTGGTTTCTGTCCTTAAAGAGTTCACAATTTGGTATATTATGTGCTTCGAAAGTATATGCCTGGCTTATGGTAGAGATTTTATATTTACTGAACAGATTAATATAAATGTCTAAAAAACTATGGAAGAGATGTAAAGCTGCAAAACCACAGGCACACCGTGAAGCCTGTTAAACCTCACTTATCAGCAACAGATCCCATAATGGATAAAACTGAGGACCTGGAAGTATAAATATAATTAAATATATATATATATAGCTGGGGTGCCTGGGTGGCTCAGTCGATTAAACATCTGACTTCAGCTCAGGTCATGATCTCAAGGTTTGTGGGTTTGAGTCCTGTGTCAGGCTCTGTGCTGACAGCTAAGAGTCTGGAGCCTGTTTCAGATTCTGTGTCTCCCTCTCCCTCTTTGCCTCTAGCACTCTGTCTCTCTCTCTCAGAAATAAACAATAAAAAAATAAAAAATATATACATATATGAAGAAAATCCAATAAATACATGAAAAAATGTTCACAACCACCACTAATCAAGAATGCAAGTAAAATGACTATAAAATATCATTTTTGATCTTTCAAATTAGCAAAGATGAAAAAGATTGACAACACTGAATGTTGACGGGTGTATTAGTTTCTTATTGCTACTGTAACAAATTACCACAAACTTAGTGGCTTAAAACTTCACAAAATTTATTATCTTTAGGTCAGAGTGATGCCATGGGTTCCACTGGGCTAAAATCAAGATATAAGCAGAGTTGTATTCCTTTTGGAGGCTCTAGGGGAGAATTCACTTCCCTGCCTTTTCCCGGTTTTAGAGGCCATCACATTCTTTGGCTCATGGCCCCACTTCTTCCATCTTCAAGGCCAGCAAGATTGCTTCTCCCTCTGACCCTTCTTCAGTAGTCAGTATGCAGTTTTACAAGGCGAGAATCAGGACATCACCACATATTGTGTGATTCTATGGATATTCATGCAACATACAGAATAGACATATCCATAGAGACAGAAAGTAGATTAGTGTTTGCCTGGGTCTCATGGGGGTAGTGGCTGGGAACTGGGGGTAACTGGTAACAGGTACGAGATTTCTTTTTGGAAGGGGAAATTTCTAAAAATGATTATGGTGATGGTTTACAACTCTGTGAATATATTAAAACTACTGAATTATACACTTTAAATAAGTAAATTGTATGATATGTGAATTATGTTTCAATGGAGCTATTATAAAGCAAAAAAAACTAGGCTGACACTATCCAAACCTAGGAATCAATCTTAATATCATAAGTAGTGGAACAACCAGCCATCTGGACATTCTGTTATGATGCAATTTGAAGTACCTCTGAAGTAGTCTTGCCAAAAAAAAAATGCTTATTTGAATCTAATCAAGCCTTTAGACCTAAATTCCAGGGCACCTTTAATTCCAAGAATAAATTCTGTTTCCATGAAGAGGCAATGAGACAAATCCAGAAGGTGGCACATCCTACAAGACAACTCCTCTAGCCTCCTCAAGAAATCACTGTAATGGAAGGAAAAATGTGGATGGAAACAGTTCCAGATTTCACAAGACTTAAGAGATGTAACAAATGCAATGTGTGGGCCTTGAGAAGATGTTATTTTGAACAAACCAACCAGAGAGGACATTTTTAATACAACTGGAAAATTTAGATATGGAATCAGTATTTCATGATACAAAGGAATATTGTTGTTTTTTTAGGGATTGTGGTTATATATCCTTGATTTTTAGGGATCTCCCCTGAAGCTTTTAAGAAATGAAATAGCGTAATGTCTGCAACCTGTTTTTAAAAATTCAGGGGGCCCGTGGCTGGCTCAATTGGTGGAATGCGTGACTGTTGTTCTCAGGGTTGTGAGTTTAAGTCCCACGTTGGATGGTAGAGATTTCTTTAAAAAAGTAAAATATTGAAAAAATAAAATAAAAATAGGAAGAATATAGACAAAGCATATATGGCAAAATGTTGACTATTGTCAAATCTGGGTGTGTATATGAGGATCCATTTTACTAGTTCCTCTCTTCCATATGAAAATTTTTGTCATAAACTTTTAGAGCCAGGAAATTGTAATAATAACTGTAATAATAACTGAAAAGAATTATCCAGAGTTTTCCAAGAGATGTTGAAATAAATTAAAGGGTGTAAATAATTTTTAGCAATTCTGAGTTCTATATTAAACTTCAGGTACTATCAACATCTACAGTAGACGTGTATATCACAAAATGACAATCCAAATGCTATTGAATTTTGTATTGCATTTTATAGAACATTATTCTTTTTTAAATAAAGGGAATTGAAAAAATATATATAACTGGGGTGCCTGGGTGGGTCAGTCAGTTAAGCAACCGACTTCGGCTCAGGTCGTGATCTCACCGTTTGTGGCTTCGAGCCCTGCATCGGGCTCTGTGCTGACAGCTTGGATTCTGTGTCTCCCTCTCTCTCTGCTCCTCCCCTGCTCATGCTCTGTCTCTCTCAAAAATAAATAAATAAATAAAGAAAAAGAAAACATATATATAACTAAATAATATATATACCTATATAAAACTTTTCAAGCACATAAATTTAAAAACCAGGAAAAATTCTTTATCATATTATGATCCCTACATTGTATTCACAAAATATGGCAATTTTAACCACATATATAAAAGTCAGAAACATTATGTTCTGGAATTCCAGCAGAAGTCAACAGCTAACAGTAGGAAAAAGAGGAACTTGTTCTGAAATTCCTGACATATTGATCTAGTGTTACACAGTCCAATTGCCTCTCTTGTCCTGTCAACTCAAAGATCTCTATCTCATTTCTGGAATTTCTTATCATTCAGCTGATGTAGGAAACAGAGGTACATAGTCAGAATCTCTCAACAGGATCAGCAGCAAAACATAAAGGAAAAGCTATTTTATCCTACTTCTGGTCAAGCCATTGTTTGCTACTTTCAAAGACAGATTTACTGTGAAACTAATGAAATCTGCTTGTCCAAACCCCTTCCAAGTGCCCAGGAAAAGTCCTAGCTATCATTCACATAGCCATATGCTTTTGTAAAATTTAAAGAAGTTTTATTTTTTACTTTTTAAATGTTTATTTATTTATTTTTGAGAGAAGTGGCAGAGAGAGAGGGGGAGAGAGAGAACCCCAAGCAGGCTCTGCACTGTCAGGGGAGAGCCTGATGTGGTGCTTGAACTCATGAACTGCTTGAACTCATGAATCATGACCTGAGCCAAAATCAAGAGTGGGATATTTAACCGACTGAGCCCCTCAAGTGCCCCTACTTTTGCAAAATTTGAAGAAGTTTTGACACACAATTGGTGAAGACCTTGTTTTTGTACTCCAACCTCCCACCAAACTTCCCTTCACATTAAATGTTGGATGAAAAGCCACTGGCATTTCTGGAAGTCAAACCAAGGGAAGTTGAGTTGTGGGTACGTTGGGTTTAGTGGTATAATTTAAGTGGTTAATAATCATGTCTGGACAAAGTTATTGCTAGTCTATAGGACATAGGAATGGGTTCCAGGAACACATCTACTGCCAGCTCTGCCAACTCATGTCCTGGCATGAAAGTGCAGAGCTAGAGGTCCCATCACAATATGAACATGGCCTGAATTCATGGCACCAAATATGTCAACAGTGGATGAGAAACAAAGTCAAGAGTGTGATGGAGTAACTGAGAAATGATCAATACTTCTGCAGAACAGAAGAACGTGCAAATGGACTAAATACTTCAATAGAAACACAAAGATTATCAGACGGGATTAAAAAACACCCCAACTATTAGCTACTCACAAGTATATACCTTAAGTAAAGACCTAGAAAGTTTGAAAGTTAAAAAAGATAGATCCAAACTGAGCCAGAGTTGGTATGTGGGAAATTCTTGTAGTCATCAGAAGTGTAAAATTGTAAATGGAAAATTTCCCCCAAGGTGGGAAGGAGCTTGGTGAGTTTGAAAAGGAGAAAGGAGGCCAGTGTGGCTGGAGCAGAGTGAACAATAGGGAAAGTGCTAAGAGATGAGATTGAAGAAGTTGTCAGGGAACAGATTATTCAAGGCCATGTAGGCCATGGCAAGGAGTTTGTATTTTATTCTAAAAAATATGGGAAGGTTTATAGTGTTTTTAAGTTAAAGAGAGACAAAAATCTGTTAACTACCTTGAGCTATTAGTTAGCACCAGCTCTGCACCAAGGTGCCCAACAAAATTCACAGGATATTTTAAATTTTAAATAAAATATAGCAATGCATCTGTCAGATACCACAGTAACCGGTAGTTCCAGATGGCTAACAATTTCGACATTAAATTGAGCTATATTCATTTTGGGGGTGTCATATCCTTGGAAATCTGGGTTTTCAGCACAGCTGTGATAAAGACCAAGAAGCACATGAAAATCATCATGAAATAGGAAATAACAGTGGCAGTGTGCAATCTACTTGCAAAGTTTGAGAAACTGTGCAGTGCCCAACAGGTGCACACATCTCAGTAATTATTTGCAAATACTTAAAAATGAAGTAAAAATATTTTTCTTTTGACATATGTTTATTGTGTTCTCAAAGAACTACTAAGTTGTTAGAATTAAAACTTATGAAGTTATTTGAACCTAACTACTTTTTAAAAAGATTTTATTTTTAAATAATCTTTACACCCACTGTGGGGCTCGAACCTACAACCCTAGATCAAGAGTCACATGCTCTACTGACTGAGCCAAGCAGGCACCTCTGAACCTAATTACTTAATAAATGGAACTATTCACTATTTTCAGAGTCATTGTGAAAAAGTCCCTGAGATACCAGGGCACCATAAACCAAGTAAATTTGGGAACCTTTCTCTTAAGCCCATTTTTAGATTCATGAAGGAGGCCAAGGAAACTCAAGAGTTGGGGCTAGAAGGGATGGAATCATTTTCACAAAGGAATTAGCTGTGGAAAGGAAGAAGTATGTTATTTTCCTCTAAGGCAGGAATAGTTAGATAAATAAACAAGAAGTGAAGATTAAGGTACAAGGGTATAGACAAAAATGTGATAGACAAAAAAAAGAAATTGAAGGAGTTTCCTCTGTAGGGCCATGGTTTTCTTGGGCTTTTCTGCAAAGAATGAGGGAATTCCTGAGGGCTTTAGAGCATGGAGGGGATTGGAGAGAGAAGATAGAGAAATCTCCGCATTTGAAGTGCCACATGGTTTGAGTTAATTTTCTCTGATTATTTATTAAATATAAAAATTGAACTGGACAATTCTAGTTTTTCTTTCTTTTGTTCTTATTTTTTTTCTAGAAAGGAGATATGCCCATTTTCAACAAGTGTTTTCTATTATGAAAATTTTCATACATACAGAAATTTGAGGAGAATAGTAGTAATGAATCCTGATACACCCATTATCTAGATTTAACTATTGATATTTTGCCATATTGGCTTTTTTTTTTGCTAGAGTATATCAAAGTAAACAACAGTTATTTTATTTTGTATCTAGGCAGTTCAGTAAGCATCTCTGAAACATGAAGACATTTTCTTATGCACTGTCAAAGGATGAGACCATTACTCAACATTTGAAACACAAAGCTTTATCTATTACTTAAGTAAACAAGTGGTATACTGGGTGGGCCAGGACAGTCTATCAGGGTAGAACAGATTGCTGATCTTATGGAGGGTTTAGAGGAGGGTGGAGTTCAGACATTGGTGGATGTTTTGTAGGCGGGGTTGGGTTTTCAGAGCTGTGAAAGTCACCCCAGTGAGCCTGTTGCTTATTGGTTGGCATCTGGAACCCTGTTCTTTGGAGTTACTCAATTAACTGACTTTCCAAAGCAAGAGACTGTGCAGATGAATTAGATTATAAATTGGATTGAGGCACATGGCCATTGATTGACTAAATGGATTTACAGCTAGTTCAGGTGGTTGTTACCATAGTTATAGAACTACCATTTATTGATCAAGAAGGTGTAAAAGCAGTTGTGGTGGCTACTTGTTACAATAGTTTTGGTGTAATAGGTCTTTTCTATTCTCGGAGCACAGAAAGTTTTTCTATTCTCAGTATGGTTATCACACCTAATATAAATGACAATGATTTCTTAATATCATCTAATACAGTGCTACATAAAAATGTGATCCATAGAGTAAATGGTGCTAGTCCATAAACTGTTACTTGACTGTAAAGAATTGAGTAAAGAAATCGAAAGTAAGCATTTGTAAGTATAATACTGTCACAGGATAGATTTTTCTATTGACCCTAAAAATAATCATAGTCTTTGTTTGTTGTACATTTTCCTTTTTCAGTTGATCCTTGAACAACACAAGGATGAGGTTGGGTTGAACAGCACCAACCCTCAGCCTGCACAGTCAAAAATCCATGTTTAACTTTTGACTCCTCCAAAACTTAACTAATAGCCTGATGTTGACTGGAAGCCTCACGTGTCAATGAACACATGTTTTGTATGTTATAGGTATTATATACTATATTATTACAATAAAATAAGTTAAACAAAAGAAAATGTTATGAAGAAAATTATTAAAAAATATACTTACAGTACTGTATTTACTAAAAAAAAAAAATCTGTGTGTAAGAGGACCCACACAGTTCAAAGCTGTGTTGTTCAAGGATCAACTGTAGTTCATTTTTCTAGCTATTTTATTTTATTTTATTTTATTTTATATTTTATTTTATTTTTAGTGTTTATTTATTTTTGAGACAGAGATAGACAGAGCACAAATGGGGGAGGAGCAGAGAGAGGAAGACAATGTGAAGGAGGCTCCAGCCTCTGAGCTGTCAGCACAGAGCCCCACACAGGCTGGAACCTATGAACCGCAAGATCAAAACCTGAGCTGAAGTCAACGCTTAACCAACTGAGCCACCCAGGCGCCCCTTATTTTATTTTTAAAATGTAGTGGTCTGCAATAAATTAGGTGAAAAAAACTTTCACTACACTTGAAGGAACACTGATTTCATACCCAGCCCATATTTAAATTTTCCCAGTTGCTCTCAGGATGTTTCTTCTTTAATTTTTTTAATGTTTGTTTACTTTTGAGAGAGTTCAGGATGGTTTTTAAGGTTGGTTTGCTCAAACCATCTGCTTAGTATGTCGTTTAAGACTCATAATCTAGGGGTACCTGGCTGGCTCAGTTGGAAGAGCATGTGGCTCTTAATCTCTGGGTCGTGAATTCAAGCCCCATGTTGGGAATAGAGATTAGTCAAATAAATAAAAAAACTAAAAAAAGAAAAAAAAAACTCATAATCTAGAGCATTCTTCTTGTACTGCTTCTTTTTTCATGCCTTTGACTTGCAAAGAAACTAGGCCAATTGTCTTGTAAAATTACCCACCCCTGCTTTGTGGTTTGATTGCTTCCTCAACGTATTTTTTTTCCAGTCAGTAGCTTGCTTTTTCATTTTCTTAATAGTGTCTCTTGAAAAGCAAGACTCCCTTCACCCCTTTAATCCACCCCCCACTCCCTGCCCCTGGCAACCACCAATCTGTTCTCTGTCTGTGAGCTTGCTTGGCGGGGAGGGGTTGTTTTGTTTGTTTCTTTCTTTTATAAGATTCCACATGTAAATGACATTATACAGTATTTCTCTTTCTCCTGACTTATTTCACTTAACATAATACCTCAAGGTTGTTGGAAGTATCAAGATTTCATTCTTTTTTACGGCTAATATCCCACTGTGTATTTTCTTTATCCATTCATCCATTGACGGACACTTAGTTATTTCCATATCTTGGTCATTATAAATAATGCTGCAATGAACATGCGGGTGCAGATATCTTTTCAAGTTAGTATTTTCATTTTGTCATATAAATACACAGAAGTAGGGGTGCCTGGGTGGCTCAGTCGGTTGAGCATCCGACTTTGGCTCAGGTCATGATCTCACAGCTCGTGAGTTCAAGACCCGCGTCAGGCTCTGTGCTGACATCTTGGAGCCTGGAGACTGCTTCAGATTCTGTGTCTCCCTCTCTCTTTGCCCCAACCCACTCGCATTCTGTCTCTGTCTCTCTCAAAAATAAATAAACATTAAAAAAAATAAAAATAAAATAAAAGAATGAATCTTACAGTATGTAAATTACATCTCAATTTATTAAAAAGTTTTTTTAAATGCCTGGCCCCGGGGCGCCTGGGTGGCTCAGTCGGTTGGGCGACCGGCTTCGGCTCAGGTCATGATCTCGCGGTCCGTGAGTTCGAGCCCCGCGTCGGGCTCTGTGCTGACAGCTCAGAGCCTGGAGCCTGTTTCAGATTCTGGTCGCCCTCTCTCTCTGACCCTCCCCCGTTCATGCTCTGTCTCTCTCTGTCTCAAAAATAAATAAACGTTAAAAAAAAATTAAAAAAAAAATAAATGCCTGGCCCCATTTTAGCCAACTAAAAATAAGCTTTGAGGGTAGGCCCCAGGTATCTGTATTTTTAAAAAGCTCCTTGAAGTAGTTCTAACGTGCGATTAAAAATGAGACCAAGCAGTTTAGAACAAAACATTCACCATCAGAGCACTTGAGTTAAAAAACAAAATAAAACAAAAAACCAAAACGGTTTGCCAGCAAAGAAGTTGGGGGAGTAATGCCTGCCAGAAGGCAACCAACAGTATCTGCCGCACTGTATGGTAACTTGGATTATGTTTCAGATATAATCTCTCTCTCCACAGGATTATCTGAATATTTACAGAGCACCTAGTATGTGTTGGTGCTAAGTATATGGTGGTCAATAAAACATGGTCCCTGTCCAGCTTAGTCATGGGGATTGGCTATTCTGTACAGAAGTGTTGTTAAGGTAAAGAGACAGGAAAAATTCAAGAAGTGAGGGAGTGGGGGGTGGGTATGTCCAAGGCAGTGAAAAAGGGATGGTTTGGGCATTCCTGAGGCTTTAGGACCTTCAAATCCCAGGCTATCTTCCCTCAGTATGCATATGCAAGGAAGTCCTGAGATGGTACTATAACTCAGATTACAAAATTAAGATCTAACCTTCTATAGTACTCATGGACATTACCTTTAATTCTATAGGGAAATGTTTAATTAAAGGAGTTTTACAGCTTTTTGTTGATAAATAGAGGTCTATGTGTTGTATGTTTTTATTCTTAGAAAGCTTATAATGATAGCTACATATATAGGATTAGGCATCCTGAGCAATTTCCCAGAAGGATCTCATTTCACTCACCAAATATTTATTAAGATTCTGCAATGGAAACATGCTCTGGGTAAATATGTAACATATTGTTTATTGATATTATATTACATGATATAATTTATTTATATTTCTAGACTTTAAAGTTATCTTCTGTATCTCCATTCCTGACCACTTACCTGAACTCATTTGCAGATGCCTACTTGCACCTGAATGACACACAAGCATCGCAGATCCCAAATGAAACTACTCAAGCTCCTTCCACCCTCATTCTTCCTTTATCTCAGAGCATGTTATCCAAGTGCCCATTGAGGCACTGAGGGTCATATGTGACTCCATCCTCATACCCCACAGCCTACCAATCATTTTAGTTCTCTTTGTCCAACCCATCTCCTTCCTCTACATTCTGCCACTGCCCGCTTCATGCATTTGTTAATTTAATGAGTATTTCTGGAGCTTATATCATATGCCATCAATGTTCTAGGCTTTGGAACAAAGTCTCAGTGAACAAAACAGTCAGTGAACAAAACCAACAAAGATCCTGTTTTCGTGGAGCCTACATTCAACTGGAGAGAGAAGATAAATAAATTAGCAAAATATACATTATTAGAAAGTAACTGGTACTTAGGAGAAAAAAGAAAGCAGGAAGAGGGATATGATGTTTCGGGGTGGGATTGAAAGACTTCAATGAGAAGGTGACTTTTGAATAAAGACTTGAGAAAGAAATAAGGGAGCTAGCCCTGTGGATATCTGGAGGATACCTCCAGAGAAAGAATACATGAAAAGGTCCTGGGGTACTGGGGTAGGATGGTACCTGGTCCTACCCCATGGTTGGAGGAGAATAAAGGAGAGAGGAGTTGAAGGGATGGAAAGAAGTGAGAGAGTTAATAAAGACAAGATCCTGTAGGTCACACCAAGGAGTTTGGGTTTTGTTCCAAATGGGGAACCATCAGAAAGTTTTGAGTGACAGAATCTGACTTACTATTTAAAAAAAAAAATTTTTATGTTTATTTCTGAGACAGAGAGAGAGACAGAGCATGAGTTGGGGAGGGGCAGAGAGAGGGAGACACAGAATCAGAAGCAGCCTCCAGGCTCTGAGCTGTCAGCACAGAGCCCAACGCAGGGCTCAAACTCACAAACTGTTGAGATCATGACCTGAGCCGAAGTTGGTCACTCAACTGACTGAGCCACCCAGGTGCCCCAATGACTTACTATTTTAAAATAAAGGATCACTTCATTTGCTGTCTGGAAAACAAATTGAAGTGGGGAAAGAATAGAAAGAGGAAGAGAAGTGAAGTTATTCCAGTAATCTAATAGGGAGCTGATGGTGGCTTGCACCAGGGTGGGAGCAGTGGAAGTTATGAGAAGTGATCAAATTCTAGAGCCAACAAAAAGTGATGAGTAACCAGATGTGGGGTGTGAGAGAGAAGTCAAAATGACTTAAGCACCTGGAAGGATGGAATTGTCATTAGTGGAGATAGGGAAAACTGCAAGAGAAACAGATGTGTGTGTGTGTGTGTGTGTGTGTGTGTGTGTGTGTGTATGTGTGCACGTGCATGCATGTGTGTTAGTGGTGGTGAGTGGCTTTCAGAAGCTCATGAGTCTTGAGTTCAGGGGAAAAGCCTCAGCTGGAGACTTAAATTTGGAAGTCCATTAAATACAGATGGCATTTAAAGCCATGAAACTAAATGAAATCATCATCTCAGTGAGTGTTGGCTGAAAAGAGGAGACCCAACTAAGCCCTGGGGCCCTTGAACGGTTAGAAGTAAAATAAGGGAGAACCACAAAAAGAGATTCTAGTCCAAGGAAGAAAGACAGTGATCATCTACAACAAATGTTCATAGGTCAAATAAGGTCATGTCAGAAAAACTAACTTAGGGTTTAGTAGCATGGAGGGCTTTGGTGACCTTGAGGACAGCCTCAGTTTGAGTGCTGGGGTTAAACCTGACTGGATAGGTTTAAGAGGGAACAGGAGGAGAAAAATGGGAAACAATGAGTGCAGGCATATATTCCGCTGAGTTTTCTTGTAAAGGGATGGAGGAAAAGGAGTAGAAGCTGGAGAAGGAGTTTGGGTCAAGGGAGATTCTTTTAAGATGGGGCAAATACCACATATTTATTTGTATGTTGATGGGAACAATCCAGTGGAAAGCAAAAAAAAAAAAAAAAAAAAAAAAAAAGATGTAGGACAGAGGGGAAAGAATTGCCAAAGCCCATGCTCTTGAATATGTGTGAGGGTTAAGATCTAGCTAGGGTACAGCAGACAGGCTGGCCATAGCATGATCCCTCCATTCACAGTAACAGGGGGAAGGCCCAGCATGTGTGTGCAGTTGCCGGTGGATGGGACGTGGTAGATAGCTTGTGGAAGTGCTCTTGCGATTGCATAAGTTTTCTCAATGAATAGGAAGCAAGGTCATCAATTGACAGTGGAAATAATATTGCTATAAACAATTTAGTTCCTGCTTTATGAAACACGTTTCTATGCCTTTCTGTTGGGGATAAATCTGGAGGTAGAAATGTTGGGTTAGGGGTGCATGGGTAGCTCATCCGACTCTTGATTTTGGCTCAGGTTATTATTTCATGGTCCTGAGATGGAGCCCCACATTGGGCTCCTGACTGGGCATAGAGCCTGCTTAAGATTCTCTCTCCTTTTCCCTCTGCCTCTCCCTCTCTTCTTTTCTCCCTCTATCCCTCTCCCCCCCCCTTTCTCAATACATACATACATAAATACATACATAAAAGAAATGTTGGGTTATATAGAATGCAAATGGAACCAAATAGAATTTTTAGGACTAATTTCTTTCTGATTTTAAAGGAGAAAATACAAAATTGTTTAAAGAAGCAAATAACAATAAAGCCCATAACTCCTCCTGGAAATAAGTACCATTAACATTTTAATATATTTTATTTCAATATATTAATTTTTCAATGTGATTAATATTTGGAGGAAAGTAGAAGTCAATTTTATGTACAGTTTGATTGCAACTATAAAAATATGCTTAGAGGAAAAAGGACTAGAAAGAAACTTAATAACATGCTAATGGGTTATGTTACTAAAAATAAATGTGATTTCTTTTCTCTATTTCAAAACATTTTTGTTATCTGCTATTTTTTAATGAGAAAAATTAACATAAAAATTTTGAAAGAAGCTATTTGTTGAAGCAACCCTCAAAGAAAACTTCGAGAATTACCATACAGCTGTACTGACCTAATAAGTATTTCCTGTAGCAATCCTACCTCTTTCCATTCATGTGACATTGGACATCACTTTATAGGATTGGGTTTACATGGAAAGTACTCTTCAAATAACAGAAAGTACTTATTTTCTCCCGGACATTCTACCCAATATTTAGGAAATACCGCCACCAAGTGGATGGCTGGAATTTAGTTTTGGTTCCTGTTTTAATTCTATATGGAAAGTCAGAGTAGACCAGGTAAAAGGTGTGTGCAGGTGGATTTGAGGTAACTTTGGGTGGTTGGATTGAATCAGGAGGGTTAGACAGTTGCTCATGTATATATGATCCAAGAAATAAAGATGAAATCCCAAATATGAAGGAAACTGAAATGGAAATTTCAGAATCTAATTTTAGAATCTATCCTAAGGAAATAATCATGGATGTAAAAAAATATAGGGGCGCCTGGGTGGCGCAGTCGGTTAAGCGTCCGACTTCAGCCAGGTCACGATCTCGCGGTCCGTGAGTTCGAGCCCCGCGTCAGGCTCTGGGCTGATGGCTCGGAGCCTGGAGCCTGTTTCCGATTCTGTGTCTCCCTCTCTCTCTGCCCCTCCCCCGTTCATGCTCTGTCTCTCTCTGTCCCAAAAATAAATAAAAAAGGTTGAAAAAAAAATTTAAAAATATAACAATGTTGTATATATTTAATGCTGGAGTTTAAATGTTTGTTTGTTTGTTTTATAATAAAAAACCAAAAATGTAAATTTCCAACGATTGAGGATTAATTGAATAATGATACATCTTTACAATGAACAGTTCCACGTATTTTCGCCTTAAGCATCCTTTGTTGTAGCCATCTTTGCTGCAAGCATATTTGCTGCGAACATTTTTGTCATGTAACTAATTGGCCGTAAGACAAGTTTAACATAAATGGTAAAATCACGAAAAATAAAAAAGCCTTGTACTGCATTGTGAAGGCTTTCCACACTGTTATTTGTTTTTGGCATATTGTCACATGTCTGTTGATAGACATTCCAAAGTTCTATGGGAAATGTGGAAGAAATGCTAATGCTGTAGTGCCTTTGTAACGGAGGCTTGTAATCATTGTAATTGACATGTTAGCATCTTCTAGTATTGTGTGTGCTCTGGCTTTACATTCTTAATTCACACTTTCAGTACGTTTTTATCGCAGTGTTTTCTGTCAAGCCAATAAACATACTTGTTTCATCCACTATCTTAAGACCCCCATTACTCATCACTTCATTATGTTTTTTAACGTTTATTCATTTTTCAGAGACACAGAGAGAGAGAGTGCAAGCGGGAGTGGGGCAGAGAAACAGGGAACACAGAATCCGAAGTAGGTTCCAGAGTCTGAGCTGTCAGCACAGAGCCCCAACGGGGCTCGAACTCATGAACTGTGAAATCGTGACCTGAGCCGAAGTCAGACACCCAGACTGAGCCACCCAGATGCCCCATTTTGTTACTTTTAATGTTTATTTATTTTCAAGAGAATGAGAGAGAGTACGCATGTGCACCAGCTTGGGGAAGAGCAAAGAAAGGGGGGACAGAGGATCTGAAGTAGGCTCTGCACTGACAGCAGAGAGCCCCATGCTGGGCTGGAACCCACGAACCATGAGATCATGACCTGAACTAGTCAGTTACTTAACTAATTGGGCCATCCAGGCGCCCCTACCCATCACTTTTTATAGACCATTATGAGGGCTGGCTAATATTTACATACTGTTAATTATGAGGGCTAGTTAAGATTTATATAATACAAAAATGTGAACTTTGTTAATGGAGAAATGAAACTGAACTGACAACTAGTTTTAATACATTAACTCTGTCAAGGAAGATTTGCCAATGAAGAAATGACACCAAATTGTCAACCAGTTATTTTACCTTTTATGGCAAAATTGCCTTATGGCCAATAGTTATACAGCAAAGATGTCTACTGCAAAGGTGCCTATTGCAGTGACACAAGATACAGTTAACTACACTTTGACCATTAAAGTGATATTAAAAAAACGTAGTGACAAGGGACGTTGTTTTAATATATTTTTTCAGGAAAAAGTCAAATCACGAAGTAGCATATATCACACACATTTAAAAGACCATAACAGTATACACTAATTTGTTAATAGTAACAATAATAATTAACATATATTCAGTGCTTACTCTGTAATGGGCAGGTTAAAACAGCTATCCTAGACCCACCTAGTACTGTCTTCTCTAATTTAGTCCTTCTAATGTTTCCTTCTGCTTCCATTCCTTTCTTGGGCCCTGGACCGCTTTGGCAGTCTGGTAAGCATATGGAATCCAGAAGGGTGTTTTTAAATACATAAAGTAAAACACAATGCATTAACCAGGAAACGAATTACATTGAAGAAACTGAATTTGTGATATAATAATGCTATGTATCTCTATATAATATAGATATAACATATATCTATTTATTTCTTCATTAATACATTAAATAAGATACAGAAGAGGTGTAGTAAAGATTTCTCTGTGCTATTAATACATGATATTTCAAGATAATTGCAATAACTGTGATATGAAAATATTTGTGATTCCTATTATTGACAAAGTCACTGTGTTTTGCTGGCTAATTCATAACTGAATTAATTATGTTAGTAGTGTTAAATTACAGCTACAGTATGGTGACAATAAAGATGCATGTTTTTCCTATCCATGGGCCACAGGTTAAGTAAGAACCACTGCTCTCCGGTCTATTATGCAGACAGCTGTCAAATCATACCATTATCTTTTAGAACCACTTCAGTGGCTTCCCATGTCACTTACTTCTATACCTCATGAATATTTGGCCTATAGTTCCCTTTCTGATCTCATCTCTATCATTTCCTGCCAGCCCCCTTTTGGTCCCTGCCTGTCAGCCACACTGTCTTCTGTGCAGTTCTTTGAACACAGGCCAATCAGAGTCCTGGCCTTTCCTCTTGCCATTGTCTCTGCCAGAACATCCCCCTCCCCCCGGATATTGGCAGGGCTTTCTCTCTTACATAAGGGGTCAACATTTTCCATAAAGGATCAAATAGTAAATATTTCAGGCTTTGTGGGCCATATCATCTCTGTTGCAACCAATCAACGCTACTGTGATAGTGCAACAGTGATCACAGATGATATATAAATGAGTGGGTGTGGATGTGCTCCAACAAATATTTTTGAACACTGGAATTTGAATTGCATATAATTTTTCACATGTCATGAAATATTACTCTTCCTTCAAAAAATTTTAAGCCATTTATAAATGTAAACACCATTCTTACCTCTTGATGCTTTGCATCACTTAAGTCTCTTGTTCAAATGTCACTGTTTGGAGAGGTCTTCTTTGGACACTCTATCTCAAATTGCCTTTCCCTTTTCTCTCTTTTCTCCTTTACCTTACTTAGTTTTTCTTCATCAAACTTCTCTGGAATATATATATATATATACACACACATATACATACATATATATGTAGATATATATACTTATATTTATAAATAAATATACATGTATAAACACATACATATACATATATAAATACATATGTATAGACATATATAAATACATATTTATACATATATACACACATACATATCCATATATAAACATATATATGTATATATATGTATGTGTGTGTGTGTATATATATATATATATATATATTTTTTTTTTTTTTTTTAAGTAGGCTTCATGCCCAACATGGAGCCCAATGTGGGGCCTGAACTCACAACCCTGAGATCAAGACCTGAGCTGAGAGGTGCCTGGGTGGCTCAGTTGGTTGAACATCAGATTCTTGATTTTGGCTCAGGTCGTGATCTCATGGTTTGTGAGTTTGAGCCCTGTGTCAGGCTCTGTGCTGACAGTGCAGAGCCTGCTTGGGATTCTCTCTCTCCCTCTCTCTGCCCCTCCCCCACTTGTGCACATACATTCTCTAGCTAAATAAACAAACTTAAAAAAAAAGACTGGAGCTGAGATCAAGAGTCAGATGCTTAACCAAATGACCCACCCAGGCACCCCTCCCCCCGCCAACATATATTTTTATTTGCCTATTTTCTATCTTCTTTCTGGAATGTAAGCACCATAAAACAGAGCCTTAGTCTTTTTCTTCACTGCTGTACTCCCACCAGTTGATAGTGCCTGGCACAAAGTAAATACTTGAATATTTGTTGAATGAATAATTTACTGCTGGTGGGTTATAGTGAGTTGTAATAAGAAATATATATTTGGGATTCATTCCTATTTCTGGCACAAAGCTTTTAAAACTCTTGGAATTTATTAAGTGATAAGAGTGACAGAGAAACCCAAAGCAATCTACATATTTAATGGAATCCCTATCAAAATACCAACAGTGTTTTTCACAGAACTAGAACAAACAATCCTAAAATTTGTATGGAAACATGAAAGAGCCCAAATAGCCAAAGCAACCTTGAAAAAGAAAAGCAAGGCTGGAGGCATCACACTTCCAGACTTTATGTTATATTACAAAGCTGCAGTGACCAGAACAGTATGGTATTGGCACAAAAATAGACATACAGATCAATGGAACAGAATAGAAAACCACAACTATATGGTCAATTAATCTTCATCAAAGCAGGAAAGAATATCCGATGGGAAAAAGACAGTCTCTTCAACAAATGGTATTGGGAAAACTGAACAGCAACATGCAGCAGAATGAAAGTGGACCACTTTCTTACACCTTACACAAAAATAAATTCAAAATGAATTAAAGACCTACATATGAGGCTTGAAACCATAACAGTCCTAGAGAGGAACAAAGATAGTAACCTCTTTGACATTGGCTGTAGCAACTTCTTTCCAGATACATCTCAGAAGGCAAGGGAAACAAAAGTAAAACCAAAGTTTTGGACTTTCATAAAAAGCTTCTGCAGAGTGAAGGAAACAATCAGTAAAACTAAAAAGCAACCTATGGAATGGGAGAAGATATTTGCAAATGACATATCGAATAAAGGGTTAGTATCCAAAATATGTTAAGAACTTATAAAACTCAAAAATTAATAATCCAATTAAAAAATGGGCAGAAGAGGGGCGCCTGGGTGGCTCAGTTGGTTAAGCATCTGACTTTGGCTCAGGTCATTCTCTCATGGCTTGTGAGTTCTAACCTGCATCAGGCTCTATGCTGACAGTTCAGAGCCTGAAGCCTGCTTTGGATTCTGTGTCTCCTTCTCTCTCTGTCCCTCCCTTGCTTGCACTCTGTCTCTCTCAAAAACAAATAAACATTAAAAGTTTTTTTAAAATGGGCACAAGACATGAATAGACATTTTCCAAAGAAGACCTATAGATGGCCAACAGGCACATGAAAGGATGCTCAACATCACGAATCATCAAGGAAATGTAAATCAAAAGCACCATGAGATATCATCTTACACCTGTCCAAATGCCTAAAACTAACAATAAAATGTGAGGATGTGGAGAAAGGGGAACCCTCCTGCACTGTTGGGAATGCAAACTAGTGCAGCCACTGTGGAAAACAATATGGAGGTTCCTCAAAAAGTTAAAAATAGAACTACCCTACAACCCATCAATTGTACTACCATGTATTTACCCAAAGAATACAAAGATACTAATTCAAAGGAATACATGTACCATAATGTTTATAGCAGCATTATCTACAATAGCCAAATTATGGAAACAGCCCAAGGGTCCATTGGCTGATGAGTGGATAAAGAAGATGCAGTGTGTGTGTACAGATAGATAGATATAGATATAATGGAATATATATATATATATATATATATATATATAATGGAATATTACTCAGTCATAAAAAAGAATAAAATCTTGCCATTTGCAATGATGTGGATGGAGCTAGAGAGTATTATGCTAAGTAAAGTAAGTCAGTCAGAGAAAGACAAATACCATATGATTTCACTCATATGTGGAATTTAAGAAACAAAGCAAATGAGCAAAGGGAGAAAAAAAGAGAGAGGGAGGCAAACCAAGAAACAAATTCTCAACTATAGAGAACAAACTGGTGGTTACCAGAGGGGAGGTGGGTGGGGATGGGTGAAGTAGGTGATGGGTATTAATGAACGTGCTTATTGTGATGAGCACCAGGTGTGGTATGTAAGTGTCGAATCACTATATTGTACACCTGAAACTATTATTATTCTGTATGCTAAATAACTGGAATTTAATTTAAAAAATAAAAAAATAGTAAAGCATTTTGATAAACTAAAAAAAAAAAGTGACAGAGGTGTCTTTTGTGATGTTAATGAAGTAACTTTTGGACATAATCTAAGGATAGGGGCAGATTGCCAGGGGCTCCAGTCATGTGATTAGAGGGTGGGAACTTTTAGTTTCAACCCCCCTGACTTCTGGGCTGGAGTTTGAATCTAATGCTAGTTGCCAGTGAAACTTCCATAAAGGCCAAGAAGGACAGAGTTCGGAGAGCTTCTGGTTTGATGAAATGCAGAGACTGGGAAGAGTGGCGGTACTGAGAGAGAGCATGGAATCTCGGCACCTTTTCCTTATACCTTGCCCTATGCATCTCTTCCATCTGGCTGTCCCTGAGTTATAATCCCTTTATAAAAAACTGGTAATGTAGTGAGCAAGCTGCTTTTTTAGGCCCTGTGAATGGCTCTAGCAAATTAATAGAACCCAAGGAGGGGGTTGTGGGAACCTTTGATTTATAGCCATTCAGACAGAAGCACAGGTGACAACCTGAAGTTGCAATTAGCATCTGAAGTGAGCTGGGAGGCATAGTTTTGTAGCACTGAGCCCTTAACCTGTGGGATCTGCCACTATCTGGAGTAGATAGTGTCAGAATTGAGCTGAATTGTAGGACAGGCAGCCAGTGTCAGGGAATTGCTTGATGGTGTGGGAAAAAGTCTCCATAAACATCAGAATTGGATGCAGAACACTTAGCTGGTCATTTCTTTATGAATTTACTTATTAGAATTATAATTTCTCTTAAATTATGGTAGGTAGGACTGAAAATTATTCCCTGAATCAATGCAGAGTAAAATAAAAGTATGCTCCTATTAATACTGCAGTTTTTATAAACCTTTGTATTCAAGTGGAAATGTTCACAAATCAGAGTTTTCCAAAACTATACTTGTGGTTGATTTTTTTTGAACCTATATCTAATTCTCTATATTTACATTGTTGGTTTGGCTCTGTGCTTTAGTCTGTTTAAATCATTTTGCATTTGATTCCGTTATTTCCTGCGTAGGCTATCCTGGACATCTACACATTTGACAACTTTTAATGTCTTCCTCCAAACCTTTCAGAGTAAGGCAGAGAGGACTGACTCCCCATGATTCCTCCAGGTAGCTGGAGCACCATTAACCCACACATGGGCTGTATCCTGTAGGTGATCCTTTTGGCCAAGGTAACAGGCAAGTCTGCCACGCAAGAACTGAGAGTTGCAGGAAAAGGGGACTTCAGAGAATTCATTTGAAAATCAAAAGCTGAGATGCTCAAAGCATTTTTTTTTTTTAAGAGAGAGTGCAAGCAGGGGAGAGGGGCAGAGGGAGAGAATCTTAAGAAGGCTCAATGCTCAGTGCAGAGCCGAACACAGGGCTCGATCCCGATACCCTGGGATCATGACCTGAGTCAAAATCAAGAGTTGGACCCTCAACTGGCTGAGCCACCCATGCGCCCCTCAGAGCATATTCTTAAAGAGTAAATGCCTAAGATGGAGTTGTCTTAAGAGAGGATATATCAATCTTAAGGGTATGGAATCAGCTGTGCAGAAACAAAGGAAAATCACTGAGGTAAAATATTGGTCCTAGTCATCTAGCTTTATGTCAAGCCTCTTGATAGAATGGCTCTGTTGAGGGGCGCCTGGGTGGCTCAGTTGGTTAAGCATCTGACTTCAGCTCAGGTCATGATCTCATGGTTTGTGGGTTTGAGCCCCGCGATGGGCTCTGTGCTGACAGCGTGGAGCCATGAGCCTGCTTCAGATTCTGTGTCTCCCTCTCTCTGCCCCTCCCTTGCCTGAATTGTTTCTCTCTCTCTCTCAAAAATAAATAAACATTTAAAAAATTAAAAAAAGAGAGAGAATAGCTCTGTTGAGAGTTAGATATTTGAATCATCTAACAAACTCCCTTTGTTCTATTTTATTCCAGACTCCTACAGACACTTTCTGAAGATTTAGCTGCCCATCTCATGAACCTACAAGGAGAAAACAGGTTGGTCAGATTGACCCCACTGTCTGGGCCACCAGCCTATTACATTTCTCACCGAAAATTAATAAAATGTTGTCTGTTTCAATAAAATATACGGCCATTGATGTTCCAACAAAGGGTATGTTCATCAATAAATTATATAAACTGTTATATTCATATAGTAGAGCACCACTTAGCAGTAAAAAAAATGACTGTTGATATATGCAACATTATGAATTTCAAAACATAATGTACATAAGAAGCCAGATACAAAAGAAAACACATTATATAATCCCATTTATGTAAAGTTCAAGAATAGGTAAAATTAACCTATCTTGTTCCCATTCGGTAGGTTGTCTTTTTGTTTTGTGCTTTTTCTTTTGTTGTTCATAAGCTTTTTATTTTGATGTTGTCCCAACAGTTTAATTTTGCTTTGGTTTCCCTTGCCTCAGGAGGCCTATCTAGAAAAATGTTGCTATAGCCGATGTCAAAGAAATTATTGCCTGTGCCCTCTTCTAGGGTTTTCATGGCTTCAGAATTTCAGTCTTTAACCTATTTTTAATGTATTTTCATGTATGGTGTAAGAAAGTGGTTCAGTTTCATTCTTCTGCATGTAGCAGTCCCATTTTCTCAACTCCATTTGCTGAAAAGAATGCCTCTTTCCCATTGCATATTCTTGCCTCCTTTGTCATAGATTAACTGATCATATAATCTTGGGTTTATTTCTGGGCTCTATTCTGTTTCATTGATCTATGTGTCTATTTTTGTGCCAGTACCATATGTTTTGATTATTATCACTTTCTGGTATATCTTGAAATCTGGGATTGTGATACCTCCAGCTTTCTTCTTTTTCAAGGTTGCTTTGGCTATTTGGGTCTTATGTGTTCCATGCATATTTTAGGATTATTTGTTCTAGTTATGTGAAAAATGTTGTTGCTATTTTGATAGGGATTGTATTGAATCTGTAGGTAGCTTTGTGTAGTAACAACATTTTACCATTATCTGTTCTCCTAATCCATGAGCATGGCGTATCTTTCCATTTGTTTGTGTCTTTTTCAACTTCTTTTCTCAGTGTTTTAGTTTTCAGTGTACAAGTCTTCACCTCTTTTGTTAAGATTTTTCCTAGGTATTTTATTCTTTTTGATGTAATTGTAAATGGGATTGTTTTCTTAATTTTTCTTTCTGCTGCTTCATCATTTGTGTATAGAAATGCAACAGATTTCTGTCTATTGATTTTGTATCTTACAACTTTACTGAATTCATTTATCAGTTCTAGTAATTTTTGGTGGAGTTTTTAGGGTTTTCTACATACAGTATCATGTCATCTGCAAATAGTGAAAGTTTTACTTCCTCCTTACCAATTTGGATGCATGTTATTCCTTTTTTTTTTTTTTTTTTTTCCTATTTTTTTGACTAGGACTTTCTGTACTGTGTTGAATAAAAGTGGTGAGGGTAGTAGTGAGAGTTGTCTTCTTCCTGATCTTGGGGGAAAAGCTCTCTGTTTCTCACCATTGAGTATGTTGTTAGCTCTGGGTTTTTCAGAGATGGCCTTTATGGTGAGGCATCTTCCTTCTAAACCTGTTTTGCTGAGGGTTTATATCATAAATGGATCTTTTACTCTGTCAAATGCTTTTCTTGCATCTATTGAAATGATCATGTGGTGTTTATCATTTCTCTTATTAATGTGATGTATCACATTGATTTGCAAATATTAAACCACTTTTGCATCCCAGGAGTGAATCCTACTTGATCATGGTGAATGATTTTTTAAATGTATTGTTGGATTCAGTTTGCTAATATTTTGTTGAACATTTTTGCATCTATGTTCATCAGAGACAATGTCCTATAGTATCAGAGTAATGCTGTAGTATCAGGGTAATTCTGGCCTCATATAATGGATTTGGAAGATTTCCTTCTACTTTTTGGGATGGTTTGAGAAGAATAGGTATTAACTGTTCTTTAAATGTTTATTAGAATTCACCTGTGAAGCCATCTGGTCCTTGACTTTTGTTTGTGGGGAGTTTTGATTCAATTTCATTGCTGGTAATCAGTCTGTTCAAATTTCTTATTTCTTCCTAATTCAGTTTTGGTAGTTTATATGTTTCTAGGAATTGATCCATTTCTTTTAGGTTGTCGATTTGTTGACATATAATTTTTCATAATATTTTTTTATAATCCTTTGTATGTCTGAGGTGTCAGTTGTTATTTCTACTATTAAATTTATAATTTTGTTTAATTGAGTTCTGTTTTTGATAAGTCTGATAAATGTTTATCAATTTTGTTGATATTTTCAAAGAAACAGCTTCTAGTTTCATTGATATATTCTATTTTTTTAGTTTCTATTTTGTTTATTTCTGCTTTAATTCTTATTATTTCCTTCTACTGGTTTTGGGTTTTGCTTGTTCTTTTTCTAGGTCCTTTAGGTATAAGGTTAGGTTGTTTCTTTGAGATTAGACTTTTTCTTGCTTCTTAATGTAGGCGTGTACTGCTATAAACTGCTCTCTTCGAAAAGCTTTTGCTGCATCCCAAAGATTTTGGACCATTGTGTTTTCATTTTCATCTGTCTCCCTATGTTTAAAAACATTTTTTTTAATGTTTACTTATTTTTGAGAGAGACAGACAGACAGACAGAACATGAGTGGGGGAGGGACTGAGAGACAGGGAGACACAGAATCCGAAGCAGGCTCCAGGCTCTGAGCTGTCAGCACAAAGCCTGATGTGGGGCTCAAGCCCACAAACTGTAAGATCATGACCTGAGCCAAAGTCAGACGCTTAACCGACTGAGCCACCCAGGTGCCCCTGTCTTCCTTTTTTTTTTTTTTTTTTTTTTTTTGATTATCTCTTTGATTTCTTGGTTGACACATTCACTGTTTAGTAGCCTGTTATTTAACCTCAATATAATTGCGTTCTTTCCAGATTTTTTCTTGTGGTTGATTTTGTTTGTTTGTTTGTTTGTTTTTTTTTTTTGAGAGAGAGAGAGAGAAAGAGAGAGAGAGACAGAGTGCGAGCGGGGGAGTGGCAGAGAGAGAGGGGAGACACAGAATCTGAAGCAGGCTCCAGGCTCTGAGCTGTCAGCACAGACCCCGACGGGGTCAAACTCACAAACTGGGAGATCATGACTGACTGAGCCACCCATGCGCCCCTCATGTGGTTGATTTTTAGTTTTGTAGCATCATGGTCAGAAAAGATGCATGGTATGATTTCAATCTTTTAGAATTTGTTGAGCCTTGTTTTGTGGTCTAATATGTGATCTGTTCTGGAGAATGTTCCATGTGCACTTGAAAAGAATGTGTGTTCTGGTTTAGGATGGAATGTTCTGAATATATCTGTTAGAACCATCTAGTTCAATATATTATTCAAAGCCACTGTTCCTTGCTGATTTTGTGTAGATGATTTGTCCATCAATGTAAGTGGGGTGTTAATGTCCCCTACTGTTACTGTATTACTATTGATTACTTCCTTTATATTTGTTAACAGTTGCTTTATGTATTTAGGTGCTCTCATATTGGGTACATAAATATTTACAATTGTCATATTTTCTTGTTGGATTGTTCGCTTTTTGCTTATGTAGTGTCCTTCTTTGTCTTTTGTTACATTCTTTGTTTTAAAGTCGATTTTGTCTGATACAAATATTGCTACTCTGGCTTTCTTTTCACTTCCATTTGCATGATAAATGTTTTTCCATCCCTTCATTTTCAACCTGCATGTGTCTGTAGGTCTGAAATTAGTCTCTTGTAGGCAGCATATAGATGAGTCTTGCTTTTTTGTCTATTCCATTACCCTAGATCTTTTGATTGGAGCATTTAGTCTATTGACATTCAAAATAATTATTGCCATTTTGTTACTTGTTTTGTGGTTGTTTTTGTAATTCTTCTCCATTCCTTTCTTCTCTTGCTCTCTTCTCTCCTGGTTTGCTGGCTTTCTTTATTCATATAGTTGAATACCTTTTCTTTATTATTATTACTATTTTTTGTATACCTATTACTGGTTTTTTGATTTTTGGCCACAATTAGATTTATATATAATATCTTGTGTATATAATAATCTATATTAAGTTGGTTAAGTTTGAACCTATACTAAAAGCACTAGATTTTTATTTCTCTTCCCCTGGAGTTTTAGGCATATTGTGACATACTTTACATCATTTTATTTTGTGAATCCCTTGACCGATTTTTTTAAAGATTTTATTTTTTAATAATCTCCACACTCAATGTGAGGCTCCAACTCACATCCCCAAGATCAAGAGTCACACATTCTATCAACTGAGCCAGCCAAATGCCCCTCTCTTGACTGATTTTTATAGACAGACTTAATTTTACTGTTTTTGTGTTTTCTGCTTACTTACTTTTGCTTATGGTCTTTCCTTTCCACTCAAAGAATCCCCTTTAACATTTCAAAGAATCCCTTTCAACATTTCTTGTGAAACCGATTTAGTGGGAAACTTGTGTTTATTTGGAAAACTTTTTATCTCTTTCTTTATTCTGAATGATAGCCTTCATGGATAGAGTATTCTTGGTTGTAGGTTTTTTTTTTTTCTTTCAGCTCTTTGAACATATGCCACTCTTTTCTGGTCTGCAAAGTTTCTGCTGAAAAATCAGCTGATAGCCTTATGGAATTTCACTTGCATGTAACTTTTCTCTTTTCTTTTAAAATTCCATGTTTATGGGGCACCTGGGTGGCTTAGTCAGTGAAGCATCTGAATTCTGGTTTTGGCTCAGGTCATGATCTCATGATTTCATGAGTTTGAGCCCCACATTGGGTTCTGTGCTGACAGTGCAGAACCTGCTTGGGATTCTTTCTCCCTCTCACTCTGCTCCTCCCCTGCTCATGCTGTCTCTGTCTCTCTCAAAATAAATAAATAAATTTAAAAAATTTTTAAAAACTTCTCTGTTTATTACTACTCTTTGCTATTTTAATTACTATGTGTCTTAGTGTGGACCTTCTTTGGTGATTATTTTGGGAGCTCTCTGTGCCTCCTGGCACTAGACTGTTTCCTTCCCTAGTTGAGGGAAGTTTTCAGCTATTTTTTTCTTCACATACATTTTCTGCTCCCTTTTCTCTTTCTTTCTTTCTTTCTTTCTTTCTTTCTTTCTTTCTTTCTTTCTGGTATTCTTATAATGAGAATGTTGTACTTGATGGTGTTGTTGAGTTTCCTTAATCTATTCTCATTCTTTATTAATCTTTTGTCTCTCTCCTGTTCAGCTTGATTGCTTTCTGTTATTCTGTCATCCAGGTTGCTGATCCATTTTTCTGCTTCCTCTAGTCTACTGTTTATTCTCTCTAGTGTATTTTTAATTTCAGTTATTGAATTCTTCATATTTGACTGATTTTTTAAAAATATTTTCTATCTCTTTACTGAGGATCTCACTGAGATCCTCCACTTTTTTCTCAAGTCCAGTGAGTAACTTTATGACCATCACTTTAAATTCTCTATCAGGCATATTACTTATCTCTGTTTCATTTAGCTCTCTTGCTGTGATTTTGTCCTTTTGTTTCATTTGAGACATCGTGCTCTGTCTCCTCATTTTGTCTAACTCTCTGTGTCTGTTTCTATGTGTTAGGAAAGTCAACTATGTCTCCTGCTTTTGTGAGTAGTGACCTTATGAAGAAGAGGTCCTGTGGTGCCCTGCAGTGCAATGTCTCCTGTTCACCATAATCTGGTCCTTCAGGGGTGTCTCCTATATATGTTGCATCTACCCTTCTATGGCACATTTGCTTTCACTTCAGTCATCTGCAATGGCTCTCTGCCTATTGTGGGTAGGGCTTGGTCCCTGTGTTTTTAAGGGGAAAGTCTGGGGTCATCTTGGGGTTGAATTGTGTAAGATCAGGCATTTGCCAGAGCTGTGGTCACACTGAACTGCAGGGTGCTCTCCCTCTGTTATTTCCTGGGAGGCTTTTGTTGGGGGGGGGGTGGGGCTGCACTCAGACCAGATGTCCGCCACCAGCGCACTGCTGGGGCCATAGTCAAACTGGTGTGTGTGGTTATCTTCCCTCTTCCCAAGGCAAGAGTCACTTTGGGCCCATTTGTGCTGGCTCTTATTGGGGCTGGTTACACAATGCCATGATTGTGGTTCTGCTTTGGATGTACAGCTGTTGAGGCCTCATTAGAGGGGGCAGGTCTGCAGGAGAATGCAGAGGCAGGGCAGGTGGTGTTAGCAAGGTTTGCACAGGTCTGCTATGGGAGCAGGCCTGACACTGATTTGGAGAGCTACTAATGCCAGGTTGGAGAAGGGAAGTCTGCAGAGAGAGTGGAGGAAGGGCACGCTGTTAGAAAGCTAGGTGGAGACTGTTGGCAATGTTCCTGCAGGTGTCCATGTATCTAGGCTGGGGGATGAGGAAAGGAAATAGTGCCAGCCCGTTCTTTTGTTCCTGGAGAAGTCTCCCAAAAATCTCTGTCTCTTCAATACATGCTCTGAGATCAGTAAAAAAAATCTCCTTCATGTATACCCCAGGTGTTTTTCAAACCGCTGCTTCCATGCTGTATCTCAGAGGGACTGTTTGTAGTGCTGTCTTTATAAGAGTAGGGATTCTATTTCCTATTGCTCTCTGGCTCTCCCAGAGCCTTGCCAGCTGATTTTTAAAGTTCCAGGTGTTAAACTGCACTGATTATAAGAACTTGCAAAGTGAAGCCCCTCTAGTTTTCAAAGCCAAATCTTACAGGGATTCATTTTCCCAGTGTGGGTCTCCCATACCTGGGGTGCTGGTGTGGGCTCTGCTCCTCTTCCTCCTCCACACTTGTGGTGGCCCTCCCTCCCATGACAGTCTTGTGGGTCAGCTTGGTTCCCAACCATGTCTCTACCCTTCCTACTGTTTTCAACGTGGCCTCTCCTCTATGTGTAGCTGTGGAGAGTCTGTTCTGCAGGTCTTTGGCTCATTTTCTGGATGAATCACACTGATGTGAGTGTTACTCAGTTGTATCTGTGGGATGAGGTACGTTTAGGATCATCCTACTCTGCCATCTTCCCCAGCAGTCTTTGGAAAACAGTATTAAAAACGAAACACCTACATGTCATTCCAAAAATTAACTAGGAGATTTTATGCCTAACAATAAAGTGGTATGCTTTCTGTGGAGAGAAATGTTTGGATTTTTTAAAAAAGAAGTCAAATATATAAGGCTAAAATAGGTCTTTACCTACAACATAATTTATAAGGCATAGAATATCTCAAGATAGAATATATATGTGAAAAGTCCATTTTGAATTTGTCCTGCATTGATCTGACATAACCAGTAGTGAGTTATTTGCTTTCATTATTACAGTTCTCCAACATTCTTTTCTGAATGCATCCAGATGGAAATGTCTCTCTTCTGGTTCTCTGTTATTTGCAAGTCTAGCAACCACTAATCTGTTCTCTGTATATGACCTTGGGGTTTTTGTTTTTAGATTTCGTATATAAGAAAGATCACATGGTATTTGTGTTTCTCTGACTTATTTCACTTAGCATAATGCCCCCAAGGTCCATCCATGTTGTTGCAAATAGTAAGATTTCATCCTTTTTATGGTTGAATAATATTTGTGTGTTTGTATGTGTATGTGTATGTGTGTGTGTATTACAATTTACCTATTTGTCCATCAATAGACACAGGTTGTTTCAATATCTTGGCTATTGTAAATAATGCTGCAATGAACATGGGGGTGCAAAAATCTGTTCAAATTAGTGTTTTCTTCAGATAAATACCCAGAAGTGAATTGCTGAATCATATGGTCATTCTATTTTTGTTCATACTTTACTTGACCAACTTTAATGATTTCTTACATGAAGACTGGCTTTGAAACACCATGCATTATAAGATCACATTACTTTTATGAAACCAAAACATAGTAGAGCTTTGGCCATTGGCCTGTGGATAATAAGTTCTGTGGCACAAATATTTTTTCATATTTATTTATTTACTTATTTTGAGAGAGAGTCGTTGTGAGCAGGGGAGGGGCAGAGAAAGAGGGAGAGAGAGGGAATCCCAAGTAGGCTCCACACTATCAGAGCCCAACTCGGGGTTCAGTCTCACAAACCTGAACCGAAATCAAGAGTCAGCTGTTTAACTGACTAAGCCACCCAGACCCCCTTAAGATTTTACTTTTAAGTAATCTCTCCACCCAATGTGGGGCTCAAATTTACAACCCTGAGATTAGGAGTCACATGCTCTACCCACTGAGACAGTCAGGCTCCCCGAGGATACTTTATTTTTTATTATTTTTATTTTTTTTATTTTTTAATATATGAAATTTACTGTCAAATTGGTTTCCATACAACACCCAGTGCTCATCCCAAAAGGTGCCCTCCTCAATACCCATCACTCACCCTGCCCTCCCTCCCACCCCCCATCAATCCTCAGTTTGTTCTCAGTTTTTAACAGTCCCCGAGGATACTTTAAAACTGTGAGAATAGAAGTTAAATTTTAGAGAACTGATAGCAATACAGATAATTCATGGTCATAGCAATGCAAATGAGCTTTGTCAGATAGAGAATATAAATCTGTATGTCAAATTCTCATTTGAACTAATTTTAACATCTTATTGGTTCCTTCATTAATGAGTTGAATAAAATTTGGCATAATTTTTTTTATATTTGCATGGAAGTAGTGCTTTTTAACTTTTCTTGTATTTTTTTTTTTTTAAGATTTATTTATTTTTGAGAGGGAGCAGGGGACAGAAGGTCTGAAGCAGGCTCTGCACTGACAGCAGCGAGCCCAATGTAGGGCTTGAAATCATGAACTGTGAGATCATGACCTGAGCCGAAGTCAGACATTCAACCGACTAAGCCACCAAGGCTTAACTTTTCAAAAAGTACAGTTTAATATAAATAATGTGATTAATCCTATAATGGAGGCACAAAGACTTGTGGGATCATAAGGTGGGATCAATGTATTTGATTGATATCACCGGGGAGGGAAGATTTTACCCAGGAGGTGATTTTTAAGCTGGATTTTGAAAAGTTGAATTGAGGTGCAGTTGTGGTGGGGGCGGGGAGAGGAGTGAGCAAAGAAAAAACCGACAAGCAAAATCAACTGTAGATATGGTGGATCTGTCTCTGGCCCCTACTGCTTAAGAGGTATGAGCCTTAGAGCTCCCATTGTCTCCTCAACCACTTTTCAAAGATGGTGAGATCTTGGAGTTAGGCCTCCTGATGCTGTTGTAGGGCTATGGAAGTCATCATTAGCTCCAAGATCAAAGGCCCAGTGGGTATCTGATCCCCTTAGGTATCTCAACACATACTCTGTGTAGATTTACTCAGAGTATAGAACCTACTGAAATTTTAAAACAAATTTTAAAACAAATTTCAAAATTTCATATTTGAAATTCTATGTACAAGTGTATGCAAATGATTGTATTTTAAAAATAGTAAAATATATTCCATCAACTCCTCATATTCTCATTTAAGATCTAATTCTGCAATAAGAAAACTGACATAGATTACATATTAATCATGAGCATGGTTTTCTAGTTTTTAAATTTAACCTCTTTGTAGACTTGAAAGGCCACCCTTTGTTTAAAATTTTAGGGGCGCCTGGGTGGCTCAGTCAGTTGAGCGTATTTATTCTTCCAATCCATGAGCACAGAATGTTTTTCCGTTTCTTTATATCTTCTTCAATTTCCTTCATAAGCTTTCTATAGTTT